>NC_057806.1:135047486-135347486 GCF_018294505.1 Triticum aestivum
GGCTTAGCTGCAGTCCAAGCACTCGCCTAAGTTATAAAAATCCTACCGAGTGAGGAGCAACCCTCTCACTCGGAGGCTTAGCTGCAGTCCAAGCACTCGCCTAAGTTATAAAAATCCTACCGAGTGAAGAGCAACCGTCTCACTCGGAGGCTTAGCTGCGGCCCAGTGCTAGCCTAAGTTATCAAAATCCTACCGAGTGAAGAGCAAACCTTTCACTCGGGGGCTTAGCTGCGGCCCAGTGCTCGCCTAAGTTATAGAAATCCTACCGAGTGATAAGCCGGGCTTCCACTCGGAGGCTTAGCCGCAGCCCAGTGCTCGCCTAAGTGGACTAAAGAATAAGTCGATTGCAGTAAAGGCGCCTTGCTTTAAACCTGCAAAAGACATTTCGATCCAAAGGCAATCATATTCAAGCGCCAAATTCAAGTTTGAATCGATATCTAAAGGAACCGAAAGTGCTCAGGCGTTAAGCCTGTTAAGGTTTATCGGTTACAATTCCACTCGGCATACCGAGGCAAATTTAAAGCGTCGAGCCAGAAGAAGTTTTTTACCCCTCCTGTGGAGGGCTGGAAGGCGCAACGAATTCATCAAGGTCAATTCCGTCGGCGATCCGAGTGGCAGCTGCAAGGAAAGTTTCCATAAAGGACCTGAAGTCGTGTTTCTTGGTGTTGGCCACCCGAAGGGCCGCCAGCTTCTCTTCTCATGCATCTTTACAGTGGACTCGGGCCAGACACAGAGCAACATCTGCACCACACCGAGCCGAGGACTTCTTCCATTCCTGCACTCGACCAGGGATCGTGTTCAGGCGAGCCATCAGCGACTCAAGGTCATTCTGAAGTGTCTCCTCAGGCCAGAGTGTCGAGTCAATGCGAGATGTGGCGGCCTTCAGCCTTGCGAGATAGTCCACGACAGCTGCAACACGAGACTCCAGTCGGAAAACATCCATGGCAACTTCGTCGTTCACCGGAGAATTGACGGGGTCGAGGTTTGGCTCCAGCCGGCTAGTTTCTTCTTCAAAGTTTTGACAAAATTCTGCAAGGATGATCACTAAGTCAAGGGGATGGTCGAATGGAAAAACCACAATTGGAAATGTTTGCCAAGCATAGAGGTTTACCTTCAAGCATAAGAAACAGCTTCTTGGCAAGACCACTCAGGAAGGCCTCCAGATCAGTTTTCTTCCCAGTCAATTTGCTGACTTGGTCGGTCAGGGTAGCTTTATCAGTTTTCAGTCGACTGACCTCCTTGTTGGCGATTCCAAGAGAAGCTTTCAGATTGGTATTGTCTTGTTCAAGCTTGGTGACTGAAGCTAACTTCTCGTCAGCAAGCTTGATCTTCTCAGCTAGTTCAAGGTCTTTCTTCTGTTGGGCCTCCCTTACCTTACCTGCAAGTTACAGCAAGATTAGATTTTGAAACAAACAAGGGGAAAAGCAGTCGTCAGGGTCTCACCAAACATACCTTCGGTCTCCTCCTTTGCCTTTGTCAGCTTCTCCTAAACCAGCTTCAGGCTCAGCTCAAGTTGAGTGTGCTTGTTTTCCAGCTCAGAGTAGCGAGCCACAAGATCACAAGAGTTCTGCGAAGAACCAATCGACTAAATTTCAAATATAATTCACTTCCGAGTGAAAAAGGAAAAAAACATACGTTTCTAAGACTACAGCCGAATACAAGCATTCGACCGTAGTCTCGGGGACTACACCCAGTGGGTGCACTCAGCGTGCCCCCACTAATCCTGTTGAAGACAAAGTCGACCAGTCGACCTCAAAAAAAAAAGAGCGAGATGCATTCTCTAAGACTGTGATCAACTGCAAGCAGTCGACCACAGTCTCGGGGACTACACCCAGTGGGTGCACTCAGCGTGCCCCCACCGGTTTGTGAAATCCAGTCGACATAGTCGACTGACAGAAAGATTGACATCATAAAGCCTAAGGCCGACTGCCAGCAGTCGACCTTAGCCTTGGGGACTACACCCAGCGGGTGCACTCAGCGTGCCCCCGCTAACACGGAGTTTAATCGACACACCCAGTGGGTGACTACTATAAATTCCGGAAAGGAAAAGTTTTTGGTAGCATATCCAACAGATCAAATGGTGGTCGACTGACCTGAACATTGCTTTGGAGGGCAGAACTGGCGTCATAAGCTACCTGGCTCGCATCCCGGATGGTCTTCAACTGCTCCATCATGATTCCCGCCTGGCGTATCGCTTCCTTCGCCGCGCCAGCTTGGTCCTCTGGGACGTGGTGCGTCGTGAAGAGAGAGGGCTGCTGAGCACTCGTCAATGGATCTGCGAAGGACACCGTATGTCGAGTGGTGTTTTCTTCCTCCGCAATCAGAATCTCAGGCGTCGTCACATCCTGGGGCACCTTGCTGGCAGACGCTTTCCTGCTCTTTCTGCGCTTCAGCGGTTCCTCATCCTCATCATCATCAGGGAGATTGATAACAGCGGTGGGTGGAGCTACAGAGAAGAATCAAGATCAGAGATCGCAAGTCAGTCGACTAAGAACGGCGTTAAGAATACAGTACCTGGTTTCGAAGTTGCTGCGTCCTCCATCTCGTGGTCATCAGCCCGGGCTGAGGTTTCAGAAGTGGCAGCACTGCAACTCCAAAGGATCAGTCGACTAACTTCAGCGTCGACCAGAGACAAAGTTCACACAAAATAAGAAGACTTAAGCAGCATGATTACCCTGATATGGTGGGGATGGACACCTTCATCTTCGGCAGGAGCTTGATCGGCTTCGACAAGGCCGCCCTGGGCTGCTTCGGCGCCTTTTCAGTCGGCACCGGAGAAGTGGTCCGAGGGCGCTTGGTCGACTGAACAACGGTCGCAACCCCCTTGCCACGTTCAGTCGAAGGATCGTCGACGAGCTTCGACCGCCTTTCTGAGCACGGTGGTACGACCTCCTCCTCCTCTTCTTCCTCGTCCTCAACATCATCTTCATCACCGTCATCATCATCGTCGTCGTCATCATCCTCTGCAATGTCCGAGTCCCATCCCTCCTCTTCCTGGCTCTCGCCCCCACTCGCCTCGCCTTCCTTAGTCGGAGCTTGTGCCCCATTGGGCATCGAGTATAGTTCGGTGAGAGCCTAGCAGATATCAAGACAAGGATCAGTCGACCAGTCGACAGGATAAATAGAAATGAATGCGACAAGAACACAGTGGAGAGCAGAGCAAATGTACCTTGTTTGGATCGCTGTTGTGGTCGAGTGGGCGAATCCTTCTGGCTCCGCGTGGGTTATCCTTGTTTCCGGTAATGGCTACCATCCATCTTTCCAGAGTGACATCGTCGACTGCTTCTGGATGGACTCGAGTCTCGTCTTCAGTCCCACAGTACAACCACATGCAGTGGCTCCGGAACTGAAGGGGCTGGATGCGACGCCTGAGGAAGACCTCCAGGAGGTCCATGCCCGTCACTCCCTCCCGAACCAACTGCACCACGCGCTCCATCAACATCTTCACGTCAGCTTTCTCCTCCGGGATCAACTTCAGAGAGGATGGCTTGTTCACTCGGTCCATGGTAAACTGTGGAAGTCCACTCGACTGCCCCGGCGTCGACTGGTCCTGGCAGTAGAACCAGGTCGACTGCCAGCCTCTGACTGACTCGGGAAAGGTCATGGGCGGGAAGGTGCTCTTATTCCTCACCTGGATGCCCAGACCCCCACACATTTGGACGACTCGGGTCCTTTCATCGCCTGGGCTCGCCTTCTTCACGGTCTGAGAGCGACACGTGAATATGTGCTTGAACAAACCCCAGTGCGGTCGACAGCCCAGGAAACCCTCACACATGGACACGAACGTGGCAAGATAGGCAATCGAATTTGGGGTAAAGTGGTGGAGCTGCGCTCCGAAGAAGTTCAAGAAGCCACGGAAGAAAATACTTGGCGGCAAAGAAAATCCACGATCAACATGGGTGGCCAAGAGTACACACTCACCCTCTTCTGGCTGGGGCTACCACTCCTTCCCCGGAAGCCTCGCAGCTCCGTGAGGGATCAAGCCCTCGTTGGCCATGTCGAGGAGGTCTTTCTCTGTGATGGTCGACTGGATCCAGTCACCTTGGACCCATCCCTTCGGCAGGCGGGATCTGGACGAGGATCCGCCGCGGCTGGTAGATCTCCCCTTCGCCTTCTCCGACGCCGACGCCTTCTTCGCGCGTTCCAGCGCTGCCGTCTTCTCCTTGGCCATGATTACCGGCGAGATGCGCGTGGGGAAGTCATGCGGGAGCGAGAGCGAGCGCGATGGACGGGGATGAAGGGAGCAGAGAGAGAGAGAGAATGCTGAAGCACAGTACAGAAATCCTCGCCGGGCGCATTTATAAGGCCCCTTCCGAGTGGATGACAGGTGGGCCCGGTCGATCTAATCATATCCAGGAGCAGTTATGCAGACGGGATACGTGGCGAAGAAAGCGGCGCGGAGATCGAGGCGTCTATGTCCCGTCCCATCCGAACGCCGCGGTCCGCTCCGCTTCGTGCGCGTCCCCAAATTTCGCATCCCGCGGAATCCGCGTACAGCAGATCAATCTGTCAGACACGGGGTTTCCTGCGATCCGTCGCTCGGGGATCGTCGAAGCCCGAAAGATCACTCGACGAAAGAAGAGAATGGATCGAGTCGACTGAAGACAAGTTGCTCATTGTCGGCGAAGAGATTCTTTGGTCCAGAACAGCGCACGACCAGAGCGCAAAGGTTAATCGGAAACGACATCAACTCCTTCCTCACTCGAAGCCTCAATCCATTCGGGGGCTAATGATGGGGTTATGTACCTAGGGTAGGGTCATGGACCTGATCTAAGTACCTTACCCAAGGACATCCTTAGAAGAGGTCGCCTTCCAGTCGACCAACGAAGGACTCACTCGACTGACTTGAAGGACTCGACCACGAAGACTCACTCGACCACCAGGAGGTCAAGAGGCACTCTGCACTGCAACGGCCTGTAATTAAGTAGGCTTTATGATAGTAAAGACACTTTATGTGGGGCGTTACCAGTAACGCCCCAGACTTAACTCACCTTAAACCCTCTCCTACGTGGGCTGGCTGGGGTCCTGGCGCACTCTATATAAGCCACCCCCTCCACAGGCAGAAGGGTTCGACACCTTGTAACTCATATACTCATAATCCACTCGACCGCCTCCGGGCTCCGAGACGTAGGGCTATTACTTCTTCCGAGAAGGGCCTGAACTCGTACATCCCTTGTGTTTACAACCTCTCCATAGCTAGGACCTTGCCTCTCCATACCTACCCCCACTCTACTGTCAGGCTTAGAACCACGACAGCCTCCTCTTGCGGCTTCCTTCCGTGGAGCTCTCTTCATCATCTCCACTCGGGAAGAGGTCTTCTCCCTGGTCCATCTTTTCCTCCAGTGTGGCAATATATTTCTTCAGTTCCTTGATTCTATCCATAAAATCCTTGACTTATTCTTCATGTTCAAGGAAGTCCGCGCGTGCCTTCTCCTCTAGTTCCAGTTCACGGAACAACAGCCTCCTATGTACATTCGAGCTTCGGCACATCTGGATTTCCTTGTTCCTGATGTGACTCTCCAAGTCTTGTACATATGAAATAATGGAGTCGTCCTCCATGGTACGGATGATATCTCCATTTATAGCTCTATGAGAAATCATGGTGAGGTCTTATGGGTCGAGCTTGGCCCTGTACTCTTCTCGGAGATGTCCAAGTGCATGATAAATCGCCATGTCACTGGTGCACGTCAGTCCTAAACAAACGTTTTTACCCCTTTCCACGACGGCATTTGGAACCGTCGCCAAGTGAGTGTGTGCGATAGGGTGTCCTTCCCACACAACCCAGAAATCATCGGGGATAGGCCGTCCTGGGACCCAGGCTGGGGCCGTGTGCGATCGAGCGAGGCATCAAAACCCAATCATTTCCATAGGTATGTACATCCCACACGGTGAATCCCAGGAATCATTTCCGTAGGTATGTACATCCCACACAGTGAATCCCAGAAATAATTTCCGTAGGTATGTACATCCCACACGGTAATCTGAGAAAATCATTTCCGTAGGTATGTACATCCCACACGATGAATCCCAGAAAAACATTTCCGTTCGTATGTATATCACACACAGTCAATCCAAGGAATACGTTTTCATTCTTATGTAAATCCCACACAGTCAATCCAGGGAAAACATTTCCACTCGGATGTAAATCCCACACAGTTTTATGTGTAGGCTCGTGTGTGAAAGGTGTAACTATCACACATGGTCTTCATTGGTTAATTGTTTTCTTTTATCAACTATATCACACACGATTTGATGAAGAAAACTGTGTGGCATTGGGCTATCCATCGCAATCGCTTTTACTGCTAGAACCGTTTGCAAAGGTCCATGACACATTTTGCAGGTTTATTAGTTTACAATTAATAATTCCAGTATTACGCAAATTCACATTTCATATCGAACAGCTGCTTGCCAATATCATATCAGGCACATAAATATATTATAACATCACAGTACGGTAGCTACATGAAAACAACACAGTACAACATACAGCTAGTTCAACTTCATAAGAACAATATATTCATTTCCCTAATCGAGATCATCCAGGATCGTCTTATCCACCTCTGCTTTGAGTTCAGTAAGAACCCGTTTTGCACGGGCCAACTGGGAAAGTGCCTCCTCCTTCGCCAACACCATCTTAGCAAAGTATTTTTTTAACCTGAGCTCATTCTCCACCTTCAACTTTTTATCCCGCATCTTGAAATATGCTTCAGCATTGACAAGACTTTCTCTAAGCCTAGTTGTGTTCACTTCCTCATACATGCTCCGGAGCTTCGTTAGGCACATCTTCAAAGATTGTGGCCACTCTTGATCAACCCACTCCAAGTAAGAACACTTCCGCTCATCCTATAATATTTAGAACTAGATCAGTAACAATTGTAGGGGAAATGGGTTTATAGCAACATAGAACACCACCAATGCTTATTTTGAAAAACTGAAGAATCATGTTAATTATGACATATGTTCTCAAAAAGATCAATGTGCAAATGAAATAATTGGTACTGAGACAACAACCAAATTCTGGAACATCAGAAGCTATAATTAACTACAATGACGCTAAAAGTTCTTACTCATGTACAATAAATAACAAATTGAACATTTTACGAGGAAGGTAAATATAACTGCAACAGCATAGCGACAGTGTTTGGATGACAGAAAATTGATACTAACAGGTGTGTGCATGCACAAATTTAGTAACATAGAACTAATAGCACTAAGGTCGTCCACTATGTATGGCAAAACTGGTGCAAAGACAACTGTTGCTACATCTCGCACCGGTGCCCTGAACTGGCGAGCCGATGCAGCGGAAAAAAAACAGGGACCCGGACTCCAGAGCATGTAGTTGCTCCGATGCCCAGTTCCTTTGTTCCATAAAGATTTAGTATTTTACTACTTGGCTGCTCGAATGTGTGGACCAAAGTTGGCTGCACAAACTGCTGAAGTGGTGCCAAATAATTTTCTAATGGCATCGCTGATGAGATGGCAACAATTTAAGATACTAGGTACAAACGGTGACACTCTCTTAGGAGGCGTTTGGTTGATGGTGTGGTATGAATGGTTGGGACCGTGACAGTGTCTGAATCACATCTAACAAATGATTTGTAACAACGGAAGAGGGTCTAACCTTCTCTGGACATGCTAGAAACTTCCTCCTAGTGTCCACAGAATCAAACGCAAGTAGCTTCACGTATGGAGATTGATGGTGACAACGAGCAGATAGATCTTCAGCCACCCGCTCCATCTGTTGCCACTGATGGTCTTAGGGAGCTACAAGAGGAAGAAACGACTCAAATCGACCTCCGGGTAAAAATCCTTCATTCCAATTCATAGCCCGAGAGAGAGAGAGAAGAGAGGCATACCCGGGTGGTGAAGGAGTAGTCGCCGAAGGAGGAACCACTGGAGATGTCTTTGAAGAAGACCATTGCGACCCCGATGGTAGGATGCGAGACGGCGAGAGCGAGGAAGCGGCTATAGCTTCAAGGAAGGAAGGAAGGAGGAAACAGGGGAAATGTGACTTGTGGTCAAGGAGAAAAGGGGTGGGGAAGGGGGAAAGGGGGACGGGGGTAGATATTTGGTGGTAGGCCAAAATTTTGGAAATGTGGAGGGAAACATTGCGCGCGGTGCCACCGGACCATTCACTTTGAACGATTGTGTGCATCGCAAACGATTCTTCTGCTTTACACGCATGGGATGAGTTTGATAATTCAAATTTTGGTCTCAAGGCATGGGAACATTAACTTTGAACGCGCGCGGTCCCGCTGGACCATTCACTTTGAACGATTGTGTGCATCGCCAATGATTCTTCTGCTTTACGCGTATGGGATGAGTTTGATAATTAAAATGTTGGTGGAAATTTCCCCGGGTACGTCATTGCATAATTTAACATCACTTGCTAATTTGGGCACACAAAAGAGGATACAGCAGACAGACCACACTTACTTAATCGAGCAATTTCAGTAATTACAAAGAGCCAGTTGACCTAAACATTGCTCTAAGAAAAGACCAGCATTAAAAACAAAGCCTAAGTACGCATAATTAAAAATCCGCCACCGCACCGGTGTGAGATGAGACGTCGATGACTTGTCCTGGTGACATGCCGCCATTGGTGGACTCTGCGTCCCCCCTGGTGAAGTCAACCGCGTCCTCGTCCTCGTCCTTGTCCTCGTCCTCGGCGCCACCCTCAAGGTTGTAGTACTCGTAGTAGTGGCTATGCCAGAGCTCGCATTGGTACTCCACCGCTGATTCCTTGACGGACAGACTCTTCTCTACCTCGACCTCGGCCACGCGCAACTCCTCCTCCCGGCGCTCCTCGATCTCCGCCGCCTCTGGCATCTCCAGCTCCCGCTCGGTAACCTGATGAGGAAGCAGGTGCTCCATGGCCACCACTACCTTTTTAAACGTGGTTTGTATGATGGCCTTGACCCGGGCCAGGGAGACATTAGCAGCACGGACGACAGCTCGAGCGCTCTCGGCGTTTGCTGCGTCATAGCAGCAGCTGCAGCCATCTCGGCTGCTGCAGCTGCCCTATCGGCTACCGCAGACGCCCTCTCGGCGGAAGCGACCGTGCTCAATGAGGATGAGGTGGCACTCTCAGTGGAGGCGACCACGCTCTCTGCGCAGGCGGCAGCGCTCGGGGCAGGGGGGGGAACGCGGACATCGTACGGGCCTTCACGAAGCGTTACCACGGTGTCATCTTTGCAAGAACAGGGTGCGGGAATGGGGATCGGGATTCGTGGATTCGGGGGTTGCCGACACTAGAGCAGACGAGCCGGCGAAGCTTAAGGAGGGAGACTTAAATAGACCCAGATATTTTCATTGCAAACAGTTCCTAGAAAACAACTGTGTATGATGTTGTAGATATTTTTTATTAGCTGTGAAAGACGAATTTGGAATAAAGTGCCAATGGATGGTGTTTTAAATGAACAAGAAATTTTGTAGTACTAATACAACTGTCATGTCAAAATTTCGAAAATTTGAGGGGTCATTTGACCTTCTAAGACATTTAAGTGATTTTCTAGCCATTTAATGACCGTAATTAAATTGGAACTACATGTACATGCCACAGCTAACCATAATGGTTTGAAAACTCATATTTCGTGTACTTGTGTACGATTTAATTCCATGTGCAGTAAATTGGAAGGAATTTTCAAACATATTGGTCTAACGGCTATGACACAATTAAGCATGGAGTGACATGACATTTTAATTCCAAAAATAAATAAATCAGAAACACATGAAACCTTGGTTGATGTAATGTCATGCCACCAAGATTATGTGGTAAACAAATTGGCATGTTTGACCAAAGTTTGGACACACACCCCTCACAAACCGGAGCAACTCACTAGAAGGCTCGTGGTTCCGAGAGGGAACAATGCATGTTTGATGACGAACGGGAGATAGCTTCCTCTTACGGCCTTCAAATGTTTTTCTACGTCTAACGTGCACTACTATAACTGTAATGTGAAGTTTTTGAAAATTCTAGGGGTCCTTTGACCTTTTAAAGACATTTAAGTGATTTTCTAGCCATTTAATGACCGTAATTCAAATTTGAATTACATCTACATGCAACGCGTAACCAAAACAATTTGAAAAATCATATTTCTGTACTTGTGTGCGAGTTAATTCCATGTGCAGTAAACTAGACAGAATTTTCCAACATATTTGTATCACGACTTGGACACATATGCCTGAATACGTATGCATGGAGTGGCATGGCATTTTAATTCCAAAAAAAATCAGAAACACATGAAGCCTTGGTTGATGTAATGCCATGCCACCAAGATGATGTGGTAAAGAAATTGGCACGTTTGACGAAAGTTTGGACACACACCCCTCACAAAATGGAGCAACTCGCTAGAAGGTTGTGGTTCCGAGAGGGAACAATGCATGTTTGATGACGAACGGGAGATAGCTTCCTCTTACGGCCTTCAAATTTTTTCTACGTCTAACATGCACTACTACAACTGTAATGTGAAATTTTGGAAAATTCTAGGGGTCATTTGACCTTTATAGACATTTAAGTGATTTTTTAACCATTTAATGACCGTAATTAAAATTTGAACTACATCTACATGCAACGCCTAACCAAAACATTTTGAAAAATCATATATGTGTACTTGTGTGTGAGTTAATTCCATGTGCAGTAAATTAGAAGGAATTTTCAAACATATTGGTCTCATGACATGGACACGTGCATACGTATGCATGGAGTGACATGGCATTTTATTTCAAAAAATAGAAAAATGATGAGAAACACATGAAACCTTGGTTGATGTAATGTCATGCCACCAAGATGATGTGGTAAAGAAATTGGCATGTTTGACGAACGTTTGGACACGCACCCCTCACAAACCGGAGAAACTCGCTAGAAGGTTCGTGGTTGGGAGAGGGAATAATGCATGTTTGATGACGAACCGGAGATATCTTCCTCTTACGGCCTTCAAATTTCATCCTACATTTAACATGCACTAATACAACTGTCATGTGAAAATTTGGTAAATTTCAGGGGTCATTTGACCTTTTAAAGACATTTAAGTGATTTTCTAACCATTTAATGACCGTAATTCAAATTTGAACTACATCTACATGCAACGCCTTACCATAACTGTTTGAAAAATCATATTTTTGTGTACTTGTACCCGAGTTAACTCCATGTGCAGTAAATTCGAAGGAATTTTCAAACATATTGGTGTCAAGGCATGGGCACATGCATGGAGTGCATGCCATGGCATTTTAATTCCAAAAAATAAAAAAATGATCAGATAAACATGAAACCTTGCTTGATTTAATGTCATGCCACCAAGATGATGTGGTGAAGAAATTGGCATGTTTGACGAAAGTTTGGACACACACCCCTCACAAACCAGAGCAACTCGCTAGAAGGTTCGTGGTTCCGAGAGGGAACAATGCATGTTTGATGATGAATGGGAGATAGCTTCCTCTTACGGCCTTGAAATTTTTTCAACATCTAACGTGCACTACTACAATTGTAATGTGAAAATTTGGAAAATTCTAGGGGTCATTTGACCTTTCAAAGACATTTAAGTGATTTTCTTACCATTTAATGACCATAATTCAAATTTGAACTGCATCTACATGCAACGCCAAACCAAAACGGTTTGAAAAATCATATCGTGTACTTGTGTGCGAGTTAATTCCATGTGCAGTAAATTAGAAGAAATTTTCAAACATATTGGTCTCACGACATGGACACATGCATACGTATGCATGGAGTGACATGGCATTTTAATGCAAAAAATAGAAAAATGATCGGAAACACATGAAACCTTGGTTGATGTAATGTCATGCCACCAAGATGATGTGGTAAACAAATTGGCATGTTTGACGAACGTTTGGACACACGCCCCTCACAAACCGGAGCAACTCGCTAGAAGGTTCGTGCTTCCGAGAGGGAACAATGCATGTTTGATGACGAACGGGAGATAGCTTCCTCTTACGGCCTTCAAATTTTTTGCTATGTTTAACGTGCACTAATAAAACTGTCATGTGAAAATTTGGTAAATTTCGGGGGTCATTTGACCTTCTAAAGACATTTAAGTGATTTTCTAACCATTTAATGATCATAATTCAAATTTGAACTACATCTACATGCAACGCCTAACTGAAACGGTTTGAAAAATCATATTTTTGTGTACTTGTGTGCAAGTTAATTCCATGTGCAGTAAATTCAAATGAATTTTCAAACATATTGGTGTTAATGCATGGGCACATGCATGGAGTGCATGCCATGGTATTTTAATTCCAAAAAATTAAAAAATGATGATAAAAACATGAAACCTTGCTTGATTTAATGTCATGCCACCAAGATGATGTGGTAAAAAATTGGCCTATTTGACGAAAGTTTGGACACACACCCCTCACAAACCAGAGCAACTCACTAGAAGGTTCGTGGTTCCGAGAGGAAACAATGCATGTTTGCTAGCGGGGGAGATAGCTTCCTCTTACGGCCTTCAAATTTTTTCCTACGTTTAACATGCACTAATATAACTGTCATGTGAAAACTTGAAATTTTCAGGGGACATTTGACCTTTTAAAGATATTTAAGTGATTTTTCTAACCACTTAATGACCGTAATTCCAATTTTAACTACATCTACATGCAACGCCTAACCTAAAAGGTTTGAAAAAACATATTTTTGTGTACTTGTATGCGAGTTTAAAAATCATCACACGATGTAAATATCTGGGGTTCAAAAAACAAAATGTAAAGATCTGGCAAGACAACCGCCCCCCACACGATTGGCACTATCTCGTGGCTCGAGGTTTGGTAGGTGATTAGCGGGGATCATTAATCAGACACGGTTCTGTATTGGAAACCGTCAGCTATTATGTTCACACACGGATTTGCTTCGGGAATGGTGTGTAATTGAAACTATAGTACTTGTAAATTCCGGCGACCGGCGTGTGTACTGTCCCCGTCGATCTAGATTCCGGCCACCAATAAATACTACCTTGCTCATGTCATCCCACCAACATTCTCATCTACATCCTCCCCCCGCTCGCCCTCTCTCTCTCAAATCTCTGCCATGGCACCACCGGTCTGCCCACATGTCGTCGAGGAGTCGCCGCCCCCCGAGGACGCTCACTCGATTAGCAGCGACGAGGACCCCTACGTGCCGCCTGACGAGGTTGCGCCAGACCCCCCCAACTTTGGATTGGTTTTGGGGCCAGTACAATCTTTGTCTGTGTAAGTCGCTTCCGCCAGCTGAGAAAGCCAGACAAGTGGCGTTGAAGAAGGAGATGGCGGAGGAGGAAGCCAGGTACCAAGCGTCCTGTGAAGCCCGTGATGCCGCCTAGAAAAAGAAGGTGGCGGAGCTTTGGGGGTGCGCGCGTCGTCGTGCCGAGGAGGTGTACGAAGATGGGTACTTCGCGAGGAAGGTCATAGGCGCTAGGCACCTCGTCACTGCGTGGAGGTGGGCTGATAAGCTCCAGCGTGCCACCGACGAGGAGCTCCGGTGGGCGCCCAACAAAATGGCAAGATCGGCCGCGCGTGTCCACTAGCAAGAGGCAGATCAGTACGTCAAGCGCTGTGAGGTGGAGGAGTCAGAGTACTGCCTCCTCACTAGGAAGACGCCGCGCACCAGGGAGCTGCTGGCGAGGGGCTGCCGGAATACTGGCCCCTACAGGGATTACTAGTTTTAGTATTGTTCGTTTTCAATTTTATGCATTGTACCTAGTAGTTAAGTATCATCAAGTATATGTGATGATATTATATATATATATATATATTCCTTGATGATCTAATGAACAATTAATATATATATATATATATTATGAATTCCATTTTCTATTTGTTTTTGTATATAATTTGAATCTAGTTGTCATTATCCACATATACAGAATGGAAAGCGTAGATACACACATTGAAACAGAACATATAAGAATGGAAAACAGAGTACACACATTGAAACAGAACAATAAACAGAGCAATACTATGATTTTTGTGAATACAAAGCTATCCACGTTGAAACAACTTTTCAAAATAAAACAGGTCCATGAGACCATGACCAGCAACCCTTGCCTAGGGTAGCTCTTGGCTCTGCCTGAACTCGTGCAGGCATTCGTTCAAGCGATCGACACACTCGCGGTACATCTGGAGCGTGATCTTGAGCTCCAAGTTGGCTATTTCATTGGAGATCGCCAGCTCGAGGATGCGATGGCCATGTTCGTCTACTGCGCCCAGGTGAACACCTAGGCCAAGGAGGTGGTCGAGCCTACGGACCAGCGCGTTGGCATCCAGCGGGCCGTGGACAAGGCGAACGGCGGCACCCATGCAAGCGGCACGGAGGGCGTCCAGTGCAAGTACGGCGTGGCCGAAATCTGGTGCAAGTACGGTGCTGAGGGCCTCTGCGCACTCCTGGAGAGGAATGGGGGTACTAATGGGACGTGTACCCAGCTGCGACACCGTGTCGACAGCAGGCAAGCACCGATGGATCCGCTCTTGCTGTGCGGTGCGTTACGCCTCTCGCTCTGCCGTGCTCCAACGGTCTCGCCGTTCGGCGAGCTGTAGCCTATCAGCACGGACACGCCTAGCTTGCTCTGCGATGCGCCATCGATCATGTTGTGAGGCGAGTTGCAGCCTGTCGGCGCTGACATGCCTATCTTGATCCGCGGCGCTCAAGTGCCATGCGCCAAAGGTCTACTCAACCCTGGCGACGACGTGCATCACAACATCGTCCATCACATTGTCGGGGAGCGCCTCGGCGTCGATGGGCCGTGGTGCCTGCTCGTTTTCCTCATCGACGAGGTTGATGGCAGAGGCGGCGCTTTGGTGGGTTGGCATGCTTGGAAAAGGTGGATGTGCTACAGGCCACGCTTGTCACCTCCTATGCGCAATATTGCAGGGTGGCGGGAAACAGGTGAGGAAATGGCGGGAAATGGTGGTGTGTTCATAAAACGCCATCAATTAATGGAAACTTAGCATCGAACTAGCACAAGAAGTACATGATGATCAGATGAACACGGACCACACTAGGGATCCCATCGGTGATGAATTCATCAATCCCAAACAGTTGAATACTAGTAAGCGTTTGCCCACAACACACACGTATGCCACGTATACGTGTGGATCAACTGTATGCCACGTATCAGACATATAGGTCGGATGGATCAACTGTATGCCACGTATCAGACATTGTCAAAAAGTAATGCGGTAGACCTTCCTTAACATGTGTTATAAAATAAAAAAACAAGGACCTCGAGGTTAAATTAGCTGAGGGAATGGGGCATTTCGGTCATTTGACCGAAATGACCCATCCCATCACCTAATTTAACATCGACGCAACTTCACATCCAGTCACCCATCCGACGGCTGCTCCAGCATGAGCACACTTAACTTGATAGTTTTCTTACATGAGCTAGTGGTGGAACAGCTAGTCCTTGCTGATAGGAATGCCTCTTCGCATCCTTATGGCGTATCCGGATGACCGCCCGTCCCACAATGGCCAATAGATGTTGTGTACACAGAGCATATCACATACGTCTTATTAGAAGCAATCGTCTGCGTTATTATAGGTCTTCTCACACATTTCTGATTGCAGGCCTGTTTCCCGTGTATCACACACATCTTGTTATATTGAACCATTTCTGTTCTCTTGCCTAATCACAAACAGTTCATCCCGAGTGAACCGTATGTTGTACATTTGCGCACACCTTGATCGGGCTGTCCGTTTATTTTGTGTTGCCTAATCACAAACAGTTCATCTGAGTGAACCATATGCTGTGCATCGCACACACCTTCATCTAGCTGCCCATTTCTTTTGTTCCTCCTCATCGCAAACAGTTAATTGAACTGAACCGTATGCCCTTCATCACACACGCAACTAAAACCTGATCTGTGTTCGATGCATCGGTCATCGCAAACGTTTTATACGTTTCTGATGGTTTTCCTACACCACCGTTTGCGATCATTGCATCGCACACAGTTTCTCGAAGGGTCTCTGATCGTAGTGTCGCGTTAGCAGCATCCTACAATAGTGTGTCTCTTCCGAGGATCCAAGTGAAAGGGGTAACTCAAAGTTGATGGGCTCTGAATGTACTCTAAAGGTCCTCCCTGGATGTGCACCTTAATCCTGTAGCGGGTATCCGTTAGAAGTGCATCGGTAGGCTTCCCAGTGATTAAGGGCAGAGCAATCTTCAGCTTCTTCATGATCTGAACCAGCTTCTTGCCGAAAAGCATCATCTCATCCGGCTGGCAAAACTCCAGTAGCAGAACTAGGGTGAACTCGGCGGCCATCTAGAATGTTAAAAATTGGAGAGAAGTTACAAATGAATAGGGGAGAATTACGGAATGATAATGACATAAAATAAAATAGTTTCTTCCTATGGCTTTCCGATCCTAGGGGTTACGTCCTACGGTCAGCGTGTGCTCTGAATACCATCTCCGTAGCGACCTGGCCGGAAAGTGGTCAAGTCTCTGTGTATTAGTACCATCCCAAGATCATGCTGGCACACACAGTACATTGATGAAAAAACCAAATTTCAATCACACCTGATTTATTACATGATTCTCATATCGAGTCTTTATTACAATAGAATAAATTCGGCTGAAGGCCAACTCATGAGAAAAACTAAATGTTACGGAAGCTGATGACACACAAGTATAGGGGATCTATCGTAGTCCTTATGATAAGACTGTCAAACCCAACGAGGAGCAGAAGGAAATGACAAGTAGTTTTCAGTAAGGTATTCTCTGCAAGCACTGAAATTATTGGTAACAGATAGTTTTGTGATAAGGTAATTTGTAACGGGTAACAAGTAATAAAAGTAAACAAGGTGCAGCAAGGTGTCCTAATACTTTTTGTAGCAAAGGACAAGCCTGGACAAACTCCTATATAAAGGAAAACGCTCCCGAGGACACATGGGAATTATCGTCAAGCTAGTTTTCATCATGCTCATATGATTCGCGTTCGTTACTTTGATAATTTGATATGTGGGTGAACCAGTGCTTGGGTACTGCCCTTGGAAAAGTATCCCACTTATGATTAACCCCCTTCGCAAGCATTCGCAACTACGAAAGAAGAATTCAGGTAAACCTAACGATAGCATGAAACATATGGATCCAAATCAGCCCCTTACGAAGCAGCACATAAACTAGGGTTTAAGCTTCTGTCACTCTAGCAACCCATCATCTACTTATTACTTACCAATGCCTTCCCCTAGGCCCAAACAATGATCAAGTGTCATGTAGTCGATGTTCACATAACACCACTAGAGGAAAGACAACATACATCTCATCAAAATATCGAACGAATACCAAATTCACATAACTACTTATAGCAAGACTTCTCCCATGTCCTCAGGAACAAACGTAACTACTCACAAATCATATTCATGTTCATAATCAGAGGGGTATTAATATGCATAAAGGATCTTAACATAATATCTTCCACCAAGTAAACCAACTAGCATCAACTACAAGGAGTAATCAACACTACTAGCAACCCACAGGTACCAATCTGAGGTTTTGGGAGAAAGATCGGATACAAGATATGAACTAGGGTTTGAGAGGCGATGGTTCTGGTGAAGATGTTGATGGAGATTGACCCCCTCCCGATGAGAGGATCGGTGGTGATGACGATGGTGATGATTTCCCCCTCCCGGAGGGATGTTTCCCCGGCAGAACAGCTCCGCCGGAGCCCTAGATTGGTTCCGCCAAGGTTCCGCCTCGAGACGGCGTCGCTTCGTCCGGAAAGCTTCCTCCTTATTTTTTCCAAGGCAAAATACAACTTATAGCAAAAGATGGGCATCGGGGGCCTGCCAGGTGGCCCACGAGGCAAGGGGCGCGCCCAGGGGGTAGGGCGCGCCCCCACCCTCATGGACGGTGGTTGGCTCCCCTCTGGTAGTTTCTTCGCCCAATATTTTTAATATATTCCAAAACTGACTTTCGTGGAGTTTCAGGACTTTTTGAGTTGTGCATACTAGGTCTCTAATATTTGCTCCTTTTCCAGCCCAGAATTCCAGCTGCCGGCATTCTCCCTCTTTATGTACACCTTATAAAATAAGAGAGAAAAGGCATAAGTATTGTGACATAATGTGTAATAAGATCCCATAATGCAATAAATATTGATATAAAAACATGATGCAAAATAGATCTATCTACTCCCCCAAGCTTAGACCTCGCTTGTCCTCAAGCGGAAGCCGATATCGAAAAATATGTCCACATGTTTAGAGACAGAGGTGTCGATAAAATAAAATAGCAACATATATATATATATATATATATATATATATATATATATATATATATATTGTCATATGATTTCTTATGCTAAAGTAACAATCTATTCACAATGTAAAGTATGAATCAGAAACTTCATTGAAAACTAACAAACTATAATCTCAGTCACTGAAGCAATTGCAATTTATCATAACATCAGAAAGAGTCAATATAAGAGCTTTTCAGCAAGTCCACATACTCAACTATCATTTAGTCTTTCACAATTGCTAACACTCACGCAATACTTATGGGTATAAAGTTTTAATCGGACACAGAGAAAGATAGGGGCTTATAGTTTTGCCTCCCAACCTTTTACCTCAAGGGTAATGTCAACAATAATAGTTTATGAAAACCCACATCCAATTAGCTATATATATCAGGATCTTTCCAACACACAGTGCTTGCCAAAGGATAAAATGTAAAAGAGGAAAGGTGAAGATCACCATGACTCTTGTATAAGGTATAGGACAAAACTAAAAGATAGGCCCTTCGCAGAGGGAAGCAGAGGTTGTCATGTGCTTTTATGGTTGGATGCACAAAATCTTAATGCAAAAGAACGTCACTTTACATTGCCACTTGTGATAGGGACCTTTATTATGCAGTCCGTCGCTTTTATTTCTTCCATATCACAAGATCTTATAAAGCTTATTTTCTCCACACTAATAGATCATACATATTTAGAGAGCAATTTTTATTGCTTGCAACAATGACAACTTACTTGAAGGATCTTATTCAATCCATAGGTAGATATGGTGGACTCTCATGGAAAAACTGGGTTTAAGGATATTTGGAAGCACAGGTAGTATCTCTACTTGGTGCAAAGAATTTGGCTAGCATCAGGGGGAAAGGCAAGCTCAACATGTTGGATGATCCATGACAATATAATTTATTTCGGATATAAGAAAACATAACCCATTACGTTGTCTTCCTTGTCCAACATCAACTTTTTAGCAAGTCATATTTTAATGAGTGCTCACAATCATAAAAGATGTCCAAGATAGTATATTTATATGTGAAAACCTCTCTTTCTTTATTACTTCCTATTAATTGCAACGATGACCAAAACTATGTTTGTCAACTCTCAACAACTTTTATTCATCATACTCTTTATATGTGAAGTCATTGCTCTCCACAAGATCGATATGATCTCTTTTTTTCTTTTTTTCTCTCTTTTTTTTCTTTTTATACCCTCAAGATCATAAAAAGATAACCAAGCCCTTGACTCAAGACTAATAAATATATATAGCTCACGGACTCGATTACATAGACAAGGATCAATACTAAAACTCAAAGATAGATCATACTAAACTTCATTCTACTAGATCAAGATATAATCAAAAGGATTGAACAAAGAAAAACGGTAAAGATAGAAGTGTGATGGTGATACGATACCGGGGCACTCCCCCAAGCTTGGCAGTTGCCAAGGGGAGTGCGCATACCCGGTACCCAGTTATCCTTTGGTGGTGAAGAAGATGGTGGTGGTGATGACAATTTTTCCTTCAGCTTTTGCATATTGTAGTTGAGGAGAGAAATTTCCTCCTTTAAATCATCGACCTCCAACTCCAGCTTCAAGATCTTATCACATAAATCTCCTTTGCTTTTCTGCCGAAAACGAGAAGGAATAGATCGGTTATTAGACCGGTTAGCCCTCTTAGGGAGACTAGACTTCTTGAACTTCATGTGCATATCCCCAGGTTGAGGTAGAGGGACATCCTCCTCCTCCGAACTTGAATCATCGATCCTCATCAAATGAGCATCCTCCTCATCATCCGTAGTTCGACCATAAGGAGATAGGTCCCATAGGTCTTTGGGTCAGCAATGAGATGTGAGACATAGCTCTCTCCTTTGAAGTTTTGAGATGACATCTTGCTCTAAATCTGCTGTAGAAACAACTCAAAATAAAAACAGAGGATTGTGTCATGGTACAGTGGTCAAAACCTTCGGGAGATTATATAATGAATTTTTACCGACCAAAAGAAGTATCGTGCAAGAAAACAGAGTCCGGAGGGCACACGAGGTGCCCACAAGGCAGGGGGCCGCGCCTAGGGGGTAGGGCACACCCTCCACCCTCGTGGACGCCTCGTTTCCTTTCCGGACTGCTTCTTATTTTCCTATTTTCTTAAATATTCCAAAATGGAGAAAAATTTCTATTAGAACTGTTTTGGAGTCGGTTTACTTACCATAACACATACCTATTCCTTTTCGGAGTCTGAAACGTTCTGGAAAGTGTCCCTTATATACTCCTCCGGGTTTACGGTGTCAATAACATTAGTTTCAACATTTATGGGATTACTTGAGATATAGTGTTTGATTCTTTGACTGTTCACCACCCTTGGATTTGTGCCTTCGAAGTTGTTGATTTTTATGGCACCGGAACAATAGACCTCTTCGATAACGTAAGGACCTTCCCATTTAGGGAGGAGTTTTCCTGCAAAAAATCTTAAACGAGAGATGTATAACAGAACATAATCACCTACATTAAAATCACGCTTTTGTATCCTTTTGTCATGCCATCTTTTAACTTTTTTAAACAGTTTGGCATTTTCATAGGCCTGGGTTCTCCACTCATCAAGTGAGCTAATGTCAAATAGTCTCTTCTCACCGGCAAGTTTGAAGTATAATTGAGCTCTTTAATGGCCCAATATGCCTTATGTTCTAGTTCGAGAGGTAAGTGACATGCTTTTCCATAAACCATTTTATACGGAGACATACCCATAGGATTTTTATATGAAGTTCTATATGCCCACAATGCGTCATCAAGTTTCTTGGACCAATTCTTCCTAGATCTATTAATAGTCTTTTGCAAAATTAATTTAAGCTCTCTATTACTCAGTTCTACTTGACCACTAGACTGTGGGTGATATGGATACGCAATTCTATGATTAACATCATACTTAGCAAGCATTTTACGGAAGGCACCATGAATAAAATGTGAACCACCATTAGTCATTAAATATCTAGGGACTCTAAACCTTGGAAAATAACTTCTTTAAGCATCTTAATAGAGGTGTTATGATCAGCACTACTAGTTGGAATAGCTTCTACCCACTTAGTAACGTAATCAACAACAACTAAAATATGTGTATACCCATTAGAGGAAGGAAACGGTCCCATATAATCAAAGCCCCAAACATCAAATGGTTTAATAACAAGTGAATAGTTCATAGGCATTTCTTGACGTCTTCTAATATTACCAATTCTTTGAATTCATCACAAGATAAGACAAACTTACGGGCATCCTTGAAAAGAGTAGGCCAATAAAAACTAGATTGCAATACCTTATGTGCAGCTCTATCTCTAGCATGGTGTCCTCGATAAGCCTCGGAGTGACACTTGTGTAGGATCTGTTCCTGTTCATGGTCAGGTACACAACGTCCAATAACACCATCTACTACTTCTTTATAAAGGTGTGGACCATCCCAGAAGTAATGTCTTAAATCATAGAAAAACTTCTTCTTTTGCTGGTATGTGAAACTAGGTGGTATAAATTTAGCAACAATATAATTAGCATAATCAACATACCATGGAGCAGTACGAGAAGCATTTATGACAGGTAATTGTTCATCAGGAAAGCTATCATCTATAGGTAGTGGGCCATCAAGAACATTCTCTAACCTAGACAAGTTGTCTGCAACGGGGTTTTCAGTTCCTTTTCTATCAATAATATGCAAATCAAATTCTTGTAGCAAGAGAACCAATCTAATAACTCTAGGTTTAGCATATTTCTTTTCCATAAGGTATTTAATAGCAGCATGATCAGTGTGAACAGTTACTTTAGAATCAACAATATAGGGTCTGAACTTATCACAAGCAAATACAACTGCTAAAAATTCTTTTCAGTAGTAGCATAATTTCTCTGGGAACTGTCTATAGTTTTACTAGCATATTGGATAACATTTAATTTCTTATCAACTCTTTATCCTAGAACAACACCTACAGCATAATCACTAGCATCACAAATAATTTCAAAGGGTAAATTCCAATCAGGTGGCTAAACAATAGGTGCAGAAATCAAGGCTTTCTTAAGTATTTCAAATGCTTCTTCACAATCATAATCAAAGACAAAAGGAACATATTTTTGTAAGATATTAGTCAAAGGCCTAGAAATTTTTGAGAAGTCTTTAATGAACCTCCTATAAAAACCGGCATGACCAAGGAAACTTCTTATACCTTTGATGTCCTTAGGGCACGACATCTTTTCAATAGCATCAACTTTAGCTTTATCAACTTCAATACCTCTTTCAGAAACTTTATGACCCAAGACAATACCTTCATTAACCATAAAGTGGCACTTCTCCGAATTCAAGACAATATTAGTTTCTTCACATCTCTGCAAAACTCGATCAAGGTTGCTTAAGAAATCATCAAAAGAAGTTCCGTACACGGAGAAATCATCCATGAAAACCTCAACAATCTTTTCACAAAAGTTAGAGAATATAGCAGTCATACATCTTTGAAAAGTAGCAGGTACATTACATAAGCCAAAAGGCATACGTCTATAAGCAAAGGTACCAAAAGGGCAAGTAAAAGTGGTCTTTTCCTGATCCTCTTTCGACACAGGTATTTGAGAGAAACCAGAATAACCATCTAGAAAGAAAAAATGTGTATGTTTGGCTAATATTTCTTGCATTTGATCAATAAAAGGTAAAGGGTAATGATCCTTTCTAGTAGCTTTATTTAATTTGCAGAAATCAATTACCATTCTATAACCTATAACAATTCTTTGTGGGATCAATTCATCTTTATCATTAGGAACAACAGTAATATCTCCCTTCTGAGGGACACAATGGACAGGACTTACCCACTAACTATCAGCAAGAGGATAAATGATACCTGCCTCCAAAAGCTTTAGTATTTCATTTCTTACTACTTCTTTCATCTTAGGATTTAACCGTCATTGGTGATCAACAACCAGTTTAGCATCTTTCTCCAATTTTATTTTCTGCTGGCATAGAGTGGGATTAATGCCCTTAAGATCATCAAGAGTATATCAGATAGCAGCACGGTGCTTCTTAAGAGTTTTCAATAATCTCTCTTCTTCCTGCTTTGAAAGGTTAATAATAACATGATATATCTTATTTTCATCAAGATAAGCATGTTTAAGAGTATTAGGTAATGGTTTAAGTTCAAACACGGGATCACCCTTGGGTGGAGGAGGATCCCCTAAAATTTCAACAGGCAAGTTGTGTTTCAAAATAGGTCCATGTTTAAAGAATACTTCATCTATTTCCCTTCTTTCATTCATAAACCTATCATTTTCATGGTCTAGCAAATATTGTTCTAAAGGATCATTAGGAGGCACGACAATAGAAGCAAGACCAATAATTTCATCTTTAATAGGCAATTCTTTATCATGGGGTTGTCTACTAAATTTAGCAAAATTAAAATCATGAGACATATCCCCTAAACCAACAGAAACAATATCCTTTTTGCAGTCTATCTTAGCATTAATAGTATTCAAGAACGGTCTACCAAATATAATGGGACAAAAGTCATCTTGTGGGGAACCAAGAACAAGAAAATCAGTAGGATATTTAAGTTCCCCACACAAAACTTCAACATCTCTAACAATCCCAACTGGTGAAATAGTACCTCTATTGGCAAGCTTAATGGTAACATAAATGTCTTCTATCTCAGCAGGTGCAATATCATGCATAATTTCATTATATAAGGTATGAGGTATTGCACTCGCACTAGCACCCATATCACATAAGCCATGATAGAAATGATCTCCTATTTTAACAAAAACAACAGGCATGCCAACAAACAGGTCTATGTTTATTTATAGTATCGGGTCTAGCAATTCTAGCAGCTTCATCACAGAAGTAAATAACATGCTCATCAATATTATCGACCAAGAGATCCTTAACCATAGCAATACTAGGTTCAACTTTAATTTTTTCGAAGGGTGTAGGTGTTCTAGTATTACTCTTATGAACCACAGTTGAAGCTTTAGCATGATCCTTTATTCTGATAGGAATAGGTGGTTTCTCAATATAAACGGAAGGAACAATAGGATCAACATTATAAGTGATAGTCTTTTCTTCAACTTTAATAGGTTCAACTACTTTTACTTCAATGGGAGGATGATATTTAAGCCACTTCTCCTTAGGGAGATCAACATGAGTAGCAAATGATTCACAGAAAGAAGCTACTATCTCAGATTCAGGTCCATATTTGGTGCTAAATTCATGAAAATCATTGGTATCCATAAAAGACTTAACACAATCGAACTAAGGTGTTATACCTGAATCCTTACCTTCCTCGAGTTCCCAATCTTCAGAGTTGCGTTTAATTCTTTCCAATAAATCCCATCTGAATTCAATAGTCTTCATCATAAAAGAACCAGTACAAGAAGTATCGAGCATGGAGCGATTATTGAGAGAAAGCCGAGCATAAAAATTTTGAATAATAATTTCTCTTGAGAGCTCATGATTGGGGCATGAATATAACATTGACTTAAGCCTCCCCCAAGCTTGAGCGATGCTTTCTCCTTCACGAGGCGAAAAATTATATATATAATTACGATCACGATGAACCAGATGCATAGGATAAAATTTCTGATGAAATTCCAATTTCAATCGGTTGTAGTTCCATGATCCAATATCATCACATAGCCTAAACCATGTAAATGCCTTTCCCTTTAAAGATAAATAGAAGACCTTCTTCTTGATAACATCTTCGGGCATACCTGCAAGCGTAAATAATCCACAAGCTTCATCCACATAGATTAGGTGCATATTGGGATGTAATGTTCCATCTCCTGTAAAAGGATTAGCTAGCAGTTTCTCTATCATACCCGTAGGAATTTCAAAGTAAACATTTTCAGTAGGTTCAGTAGGTTGAGGAGCAACTCTTTGCTCTACTGGTCGGGGTGAAGACACCCCGAACAAGCCCCTCAAAGGATTGTTTTCCATAGTAACAAGTGACAATAAATTTTAGCACACTATATAAATTTTTCCTTACCAAATTCCACATATCAAAGGCGCTTCACTCCCCGGCAACGGCGCCAGAAAAGAGTCTTGATGACCAACAAGTATAGGGGATCTATCGTAGTCCTTTCGATAAGTAAGAGTGTCGAACCCAACGAGGAGCAGAAGTAAATGACAAGCAATTTCTAGTAAGGTATTCTCTACAGGTACTGAAATTATCGGTAACAGATAGTTTTGTGATAAGGTAATTCGTAACGGGTAACAAGTAATAAAAGTAAACAAGGTGCAACAAGGTGTCCCAATCCTTTTTGTAGCAAAGGATAAGCCTGGACAAACTCTTATATAGAGGAAAGCACTCCCGACGACACATGGTAATTATCGTCAAGCTAGTTTTCATCATGCTCATATGGTTTGCGTTCGTTACTTTGATAATTTGATATGTGGGTGGACCGGTGCTTGGGTACTGCACTTACTTGGACAAGCATCCCACTTATGATTAACCCCCTTCACAAGCATCCGCAACTACGAAAGAAGAATTAAGGTAAACCTAACCATAGCATGAAACATATGGATCCAAATCAACCCCTTACGAAGCAATGCATAAACTAGGGTTTAAGCTTCTATCACTCTAGCAACCCATCATCTACTTATTAATTCCGAATGCCTTCCCCTAGGCCCAAACAATGGTGAAGTGTCATGTATTCGACGTTCACATAACACCACTAGAGGAAAGACAACATACATCTCTTCAAAATATCGAACGAATACCAAATTCACATGACTACTTATAGCAAGACTTCTCCCATGTCCTTAGGAACAAATGTAACTACTCGCAAATCATATTCATGTTCATAATCAAAGGGGTATTAATATGCATAAAGGATCTGAACATATCATCTTCCACCAAGTAAACCAACTAGCATCAACTACAAGGAGTAATCAAACACTACTAGCAACCCACAGATACCAATCTGAGGTTTTGGGAGAAAGATCGGATATAAGAGATGAACTAGGGATTGAGAGGCGATGGTGCTGGTGAAGATGTTGATGGAGATTGAACCCCTCCCAATGAGAGGATCGATGGTGATGATGTTGGTGACGATTTCCCCCTCCCGGAGGGATGTTTCCCCGGTAGAAGAGCTCCACCGGAGCCCTAGATTGGTTCCGCCAAGGTTCCGCCTCAAGGCGGCGGTGCTTCGTCCCAACAGCTTCCTCCTTATTTTTTCCAGGGCAAAAGACACCTTATAGAAAAATATGGGCATCGAGGGCCTTCCAGGTCGCATACGAGGCAGGGGGCGCGCCCCCACCCTCGTGGACGGTGGCTGGCTCCCCTCTGGTGCTTTCTTTGCCCAATATTTTTAATATATTCCAAAAATGACTTTCGTGGAGTTTCAGGACTTTTGGAGTTGTGCAGAATAGGTCTCTAATATTTGCTCCTTTTCCAGCCCAGAATTCCAACTGCCGGCATTCTCCCTCTTTTTGTAAACCTTGTAAAATAAGAGAGAAAAGGCATAAGTATTGTTACATAATGTGTAATAACAGCCCATAATGCAATAAATATCAATATAAAAACATGATGCAAAATGAATGTATCAGAAGCGTAAACGATAAAGCGAGTCCATCTGACTCCATAGGGAAATCACCGAGCATAGATCGTAGCCTCACTCCTGGTCAGAAAACTCCTCTGCAACATGAGACATTGCAGCTGTGTAGGTCAGCATTTTGAATATACCAGCAAGTCGTAGAGAGAACAACAATAATACTGCTAACACTATATGTAATTTGGTTGTGGGGCTCTAAGTTTGATGTTTTTGCGAAAAAGCCAATTTTTTCCAACAACATAGGTCTTGCTTGCATTTACTACAAAATGTTGGTTGTTAATGAGATGGTTCCGCCAACCTATGTCTCATACTCGAAATTATTTATAACCCGTCAATTAATTAATAATGTTCGGTCTTGAGATTTCCAAAATGCTCCAATTCTGGAGGCTCAATTGTCCGTAACCGGGGACACGACTAATCGATTAGGTTTCTACTCTGCAGAGTCTTGTACACTTTACCCGCAAGAATCGTTCCCTCTTTATGTCCTCACACTGCCTGGTGTTTGAAGACGGGACGAACGAAATAGGGTCTTCCATAGAGTTCCTCTGGGCCACTGTCGTTGCCCATCCAATCCTACCGTTCTTCTACATCTCGTAGCACCGTCCGGCCACAGTCACACCTAGGGTCGACCAAGCTAGAGCCCATAATGGCTTGCGGCTGCATAGGTAAGCTTCCGGTCAAGGGGTATCCATCCGTCTCTTCGTGGCTGGGTGAAGCTTTCCGTAAGATGTCATGGCGCTTCTCCAAGCATCCCGACCATCCACTGGTTGCTCCAGGGTGCCCGTCAACCGTCCTCCACCCAGTAGTGAATTTGAAGTTCATCTTGAGCTTGAATCCATGGGGTTGTCATCATCTTGACTCTCACATCTCCCTTATGAATCTCTCAACCAACCCCGTCTACGAGCATAGCAAAAGAAGCTACATCGTCCCGGGAAATGGTAACAAGGGGAATTGGGTTCAACCTACCACATGATACTACTCAATAACATAACTTATAATTCCCCTACTGCATGCATGGTGGGGAGGAATAATTCTAATGCAACAAATCATAGCTATTGTAAAACATGATCAAATGACTTGCCTGGCTGACGGTCTTTGAACGCTAGTGACTCGTGATAGCAATCTTTGCACTCTGGAAGTTCTATCGAGTCAAACGTAGCACAAATAAGTATGCCATCATAAAATTCCTACTACAATAGCAAGTAAATTATAATAACACACAATCATACACACAAAGAAATCCAACAATAAAACCAACGAAGTCATAGAATCAAAGTAAGGTTTTTTACTACAAGTAAGACAACTCAAAAAATAATTTTCTTCTACAATTTTTTTCTTAAACAAAGCCAAATGAAAAGCTTTGTTAACTAACAGAAGGGAAAAAATATAAAAACTTTGTGCAAAAAGAATTACATTAGAAGTTTTCATTTTATGCCTAAAACAAAACTAGTAAGAAAATAAAATAAAACATTTTATTTTTCTGTAAATAAAATTTCACGATATAAAAGTACAGAAACTAATCTAAAATAAATATAATCGAGGTGGAAACAAAATTTTAAGGTAATTAAAACAACAGAAAACAACAACAAAGTGAAATAAACTAAAACATGGTTGAAATAAACAAAGTGAAATCTATAAATACGTAAATTAATCCTACTTCTAGGCAAGGTCAAAAGAAACTGTGGCAAAAAGAATCGCCTGAAAATATTAATTCTAGCTCATTTTATGGCAGAAATACTAATCTGACTAAAACTAATATAATTTAAAAAAAAAACTAAAACATGGCCGAAATTATTTTATACAGAAACTTCAGAAAATTTGCAGACTAGAGAAAAAAGAATCAACTAAAAATATTAAATAACCTAAGAGAAACTGATTTTACAAGATTGGAACTTTCTGTTTTTAAAACAGAACAAAAATAAAACTAAAAAACTAACATGCGCTACTGGGCCGAAAGGTGTGCGATCTGTAACTAAGTGCTCGGGCGAGTTTAACTAAAACGCGTACTGGTTAATAAAAGGAAACCGATTGGCTGGTCTACACTAATCCGTAACTAAACCGATCTAATAAAACAAAACGTACCCCTTCGCGGATCTAATCTAAGTTGTTCAAACTAGATCGGATGGTGGAGGGGAGGTGTGGCTTACAGCGACGACGGCGACGAACGGAGACGACGGCGGTGCGGCGGCTCCGGACATCAGGGAAGGTGAAGGAGGCATCCGGGCGATACAGCTGAGTGGGGCGAGGTCGAGGGTGGGGTTGGTGGCGCTCGGGGACGACGGGGGCAATGAGGTGAGGCGGTGCAGAGTCCGGTGCTCTACAGCTCCGGCGGGCGGCGGACGAGCTCGGGGTCGACCTGTCGGTAGATCTTGGGTGACGAGGTGATGTCAGCAATGTACGGTATGGAGAGGGGGTTTGGATGGCGGAGCTAGGAGGCTGGGAAGTGGCTCACCGGCATCAGAACAGGCGGTGGACGGCGGCGGCAGTGATGAGGTCCGAACGGAGGTGGCGTGGTGTAGGTAGGGTTTTGGGGTCGGGGTTTAAGGGGGTTGAAGGAGGAGAGCGAGGGCTTTATATAGGGCAACACCTTGGAGGAGGGGTCGGGCTCGGATCATGCTCGCGAGAAGATCGGAGCGGCGACGGCACTCGGGCGTGCTCCGGAGCGGCATGGCGTGGTCGAGGGGAAAGAAACGGGTGGGGCCACTGGGTCAGTAGGGCAAAGAGAGGGGAGGAGTGAGCGGGTGACCGAGATCGAGGGGGATCGGGTGCGGCGCGCTGGGGCAGGCTGGCTAGCGCACTGGTGGGCCGTGGCTCGGGCAGCTGGCCTACTGGCCTGGTGCGCCGGGGTTTTTCTATTTTTTTGAATAAGACAGGGAGGAAAATAAAATACATAGAGAAAACTAAAATACTTTTATATAGGACATATATATATATCAAAATTCTCAGAAAAACATAACCTATAAGATGAACATTTTTCAAGAGGCAAAAGACAAACTAAAAAAACATTTTTTTTGAAAATTCCAAATAAAAATCAAATTTGAATTCAAAACTTTTGGCATTAATTTCTTCTGACATTTTGGAGTGTCATGTTAGCTCCTCTCATACTTTTGCTCAAGTATTAGTCAGGGATATTTGAAGTAAAATTTTCAAATGCCAAGTTGAAACCAAATTCAAATAAAACTCAAATGCCTCTGAAGATTCCAAATGCCACTCAATTCACGCAAGATGCATAGATGCTTAACTAATAATTGTAGAACATTCCAAATTGAAAATTTGCGATGTTACAAAGTATATGAGTTCGTAAGATGCAATAATTCATCTGCAGGATGATCAACCCAAAGCCGTTGAGTGGGTCCTCGATAATGGATGTACAAATCACATGACCGGTGACAAGAACCTATTGATGGACACTGCTTTATCTCCATCGCATCTGAAGCATATCCCCTATGCCGACAAAGGCAAAAGCAAGGTATTGGGTCTAGGTAGGGTTGCGATCACAAAGGATCAACACATGGACAAAGTCATGCTTGTGGAGTCCTTAGGGTTCAACCTCAGGTCTGTCTCAATGCTTTGTGATCTTGATATGGTTGTTGTGTTTGGCAAGTATCATTGTGTTGTGATCATGGAAGCTGACAATTCCAAAGTCTTCGAAGGCTTTAGGAGAGGAGACTTGTATATTGTTGATTTCTCTATAGGACCACAACCTGCTACATGTCTACATGCAAAAGCTTCAGAAGGCTGGCTATCGCATCGACGACTTGGTCATGCTGGCATGAGGAACTTGCACACGCTCGCGAAGAAGAAGCATATCATTCGCATCAAGGGTGTCAAATTCCTCAAGGATCACCTGTGTGGAGCTTGTGAAGCTGGAAAGATGACCAAGGCCAAGCATCCCTCAAAGACTATCATGACTACCACTCATCCATTTGAATTGCTTCACTTGGATCTCTTTGGCCCAACTCATTATGCCACATTCACTAATGCTGCATCCTTATATGGCTTTGTTATTGTTGATGACTATTCTCGTTATACATGGGTGCATATCATCACTTACAAAACTGAAGTGCAGGAAGTCTTCAAATGATTTTCTTCGAGGTCTTCAACAAACTTCTGAGTGAAGATCAAGCACATTATAAGTGACAATGGAACCGAGTTCAAGAATACTGGTCGTGATGACTATCTTGATAAACCTGGTATTACTCACGAGTTATCTGCTCCTTATACTCCTCAGCAAAATGGCATCATGGAGCGCAAGAACAGGACTCTTGTTGAGATGGCTTGTACTATGCTTGATAAATACAAGACGCCTCCTCACTTCTGGCCTGAGGCAATTGATACTGCATGCCACATCATCAACAGGGTATATCTTCACAAATTCTTCAAAAAGACCTCATATGAACTCCTCACTGACAAGAAACCCAATGTGAGTTATTTCAAAGTCTTCGGTGCTAAATGTTGGATTAAAGATCCTCATCACAATTCTAAATTTGCACCGAAAGCACATGAAGGTTTTATGCATGGTTACGGAAAGTACTCGCACACCTACAGAGTCTTCAACACCTATCGCCACAAGGTTGTTGAAATTGTAGATGTGTGGCTCGATGAAACTAACGGCTCGCAAAGAGAGCACCTACCTCCTGTGCTAGATGAAATGTCACCTGAGGAATCCATTAAGTTCAAGGCTACTGAGGATGTCATTCCTACCGAAGAATCTGCTAAAGAAGTGATTCCAGAATGTGAAGAACATCATGCTGATGCACCGGAGGAAAATGGCCTTGAAGGAAATGCTGAGCCCACTCAAGGTCGTCAACCTGCTCATCCTTGCATCGCAAATGAAGTGCGGATTGAGAGAATTATCAACGACATCAAAGCACCAGGTCCTCTCACACGCTCAAAGGCTTCACATTTGTCTAACTTTTGTGGGCACTTTCCTTTTGTCTCTATCACAGAGCCCACCAAAGTAGATGAGGCATTCATGGATCCTGAGTGGATTCAAGCAATGCAAGAGGAATTACATCAGTTCGAGCTAAACAATGTCTGGGAACTTGTCGAGCGACTAGACCCACGCAAGCACAATATCATCGGCACCAAATGGATTTACCGCAACAAGAAAGATGAAAATGGCCTTCTGGTGAGGAATAAGGCACAGCTTGTAGCTCAAGGCTACACACGGGTTGAAGGAATTGATTTTGATGAAACTTTTGCACCTGTTGCTAGACTTGAGGCTATTCGCATATTGCTTGCTTATGCTAACCATCATAATATCATCTTATATCAAATGGATGTGAAAAGTGCATTCGTCAATGGTAAGCTTGAGCAAGAAGTATATGTTGCTCAACCCCCAGGTTTTGAAGATCCTAAGCATCCTGACCAAGTTTTTAGACTCAATAAGGCCCTCTATGGCCTCAAGCAGGCCCCTTGGGCGTGGTATGATACTTTGAAGGAATTCCTTATGAAGAAAGGCTTCAAACCCGGTTCACTTGACCCAACTCTTTTCACCAAAACCTATGACGATGAATTATTCATGTGCCAAATATATGTCGATGATATTATCTTTGGTTGTACTAACCAACGTTACAATGACGAATTTGCCTATATGATGAGTAAGGAATATCAAATGTCTATGATGGGAGAATTGACATTCTTCTTAGGTTTTCAAATTCGTCAATAGCGCAACAGCATCTTCATATCTCAAGAGAAATACCTCAAGGATGTGTTAAGGAAATTCGGAATGCAAGATTGCAAAGGCGTCAAAATCCCTATGCCCACAAATGGCCATCTATGCACTGATGAAAATGGTATTGACTTCGATCAAAAGGTATACCGCTCCATGATTGGCTCTTTATTGTATCTATGTGCATCTAGGCCAGATATTATGCTTAGTGTTTGCATGTGTGCCTGTTTTCAAGCTACACCGAAGGAATCACACCATAAGGTTGTGAAGCATATTCTTCAATATCTAGCTCACACTCCAACACTTGGATTATGGTATCCCGAGGGCTCGGCTTTTGATCTCATTGGATATTCTGACTCTGCCTATGTTGGTGATCGTGTGGACCACAAGTCAACATCCGACACATGCCATTTCCTCGGAAGATCCTTGGTATGTTGGTCCTCGAAGAAGCAAAACTGTGTATCACTCTCTACTGCTGAAGCTGAGTACATTGATGCTGGTTCATGCTATGCTCAATTGCTATGGATGAAGCAAACCCTCAAGGACTATGGCATCAATGTGAAGAATGTGCCACTCTTCTGTGACAATGAGAGTGCATCAAATTGCTCGTAACCCAGTTCAGCACTCGAAGACAAAGCACATCCAGATTCGTCATCATTTCTTCAAGATCAGCTGTTGAAGGGCGACATCTCAATCGAGTATGTGAAGACTGAAGCACAGCTAGCCGATATCTTCACAAATCCCTTGGATGATGAGGGAGTCCTGGATTAGGGGGTGTTCGGATAGCCGGACTATACCTTCAGCCGGACTCTAGGACTATGAAGATACAAGATTGAAGACTTCGTCTCGTGTCCGGATGGGACTTTCCTTGGCGTGGAAGGCAAGCTTGGCGATGCGGATATTCAAGATCTCCTACCATTGTAACCGACTCTGTGTAACCCTAACCCTATCCGGTGTCTATATAAACCGAAGGGTTCTAGTCCATAGGACAAGTTCATCATACAACAATCATACCATAGGCTAGCTTCTAGGGTTTAGCCTCCTTGATCTCGTGGTAGATCTACTCTTGTACTACCCATATCATCAATATTAATCAAGCAGGAGTAGGGTTTTACCTCCATCGAGAGGGCCCGAACCTGGGTAAAAACATCGTGTCCCTTGTCTCCTGTTACCATCCGCCTAGACGCACAGTTCGGACCCCCTACCTGAGATCCGCCGGTTTTGACACTGACATTGGTGCTTTCATTGAGAGTTCCTCTGTGTCGTCGCAATCAGGAAGGATGCCTCCTCCCGTCTTTAAAGACGGCACCGTTGCTAAGGGAGCTTTGGCTGTCGGCCAAACTCTCCGGCTCGGTGGTTTTCTTATGACCGCTTGTTCGGCTGTTGCGTCGACGATGACCTCTCGGGTCATCAAAAGCAATCTCCACGTCAGCTTGGAACTCGCCGAGCAGTTAGATCCAATGGAGCTCTCTTCCGTAAACGAGCTCTTGGATCGCATCGCCGCCCTGGGGGTCACTACGGATTACGACCAGGTTGGGCTTAAACCCGATCTAAGAGAAATTAACTCTCCCCAGGCCACCCACCGTCTCGCCGTGGTAGAGGCGCAGTGCGGCGACCCTTCATCTATTTTAAGGACTAGTTACATTCGAATTCCTGACCCCTCCAAGCCGGATACCCACGGAGGGGAGGATGTAACTCGAGACCTGAGCTTAAAATCAGGCAACGGGCTAGACTCATTGGACAACATCCAAGAATCCAGACCTCAGAGTTCGGAAGCTCTTCGGCCTCTGAATCTTTTATTGGGCGAGGTTTCAGAATCAACGCCACCCGCCCACCCGAACATAAGCGATCTTTCCCAAATCAGGCAAAAGCCTGAGGAAACAGTACATCATTATTGGGCCAGATTCCTCCTGGTTATGAACAGGATAAAGGATTGCCGTGAGGGAGACGCAATATCAATCTTCTGCAGTAATTGCACGGACGAGGGAATCCTTAACGCCATAAGTCGTCGTGATATTACACGCTTCGCTGACTTGGCGTCCATAGTACAAAAGTACTGTGTGATGGAAAGTGCCTGGAAAACCGAAATAAAATTTTGGGATAATCCGGCCTTGAATAGCAACCCCGTCCGAACTAAGAGGGTGCGTCATCATAAGACACCCGGGTTAAACACCAAAAAACCAAAACCCTCTACAGAGCATGGAACCGTACTAGAAAGATGGCTTGATGGACCCTGTAAAATTCATAGTATAGAGGACGCCACACCAACTCATAGCCTTAGAGCATGTTGGATACTCCAGCACGTGGCCAAAATTGGCGAGGACCTCTTAATTTCAGAGGCCACAGAAAACCACCCTGGAGACACCAGTACCGTTCTCACAGTCTTCGAGACCTTCGCATCAAATAATACGCGAAAAAGAACACTCTGCAGCCTTGCCGAAGTCTAGCAAGTAGCAACAATAAACCCATGGAGCGACACGGCTATTACCTTCAACGCAAGTGATGAACCTAAATTCCGAACAGCCCGAGCACCAGCCGCATTGGTCCTCAGTCCGATAGTGGACGGCTTTTGCCTCACCAAGGTACTCATGGACGGAGGCAGCGGATTGAACCTCATTTATGAGGAAACTCTTCAAAAAATGGGACTAGAGTGGAGCCACGTTGAGCGAAGCAGCACAACCTTTAGAGGAATAATCCCCAGTCAGGAAGCACGCTGCACAGGAAAAATCACACTAGATGTGGTGTTCGGCACGCCGGATAATTACAAATCCGAAGAGGTCACATTTCAGGTGGCCCCGTTCAGCAGCGGATACCACGCCCTACTAGGGCGGGAAGCATTTACAATTTTCCAAGCAATACCCCATTACGGGTACATGAAGCTCAAGATGCCTGGGCCGAACGGTATTATCGCTCTCGCTAGTGATCCGGACATAGCACTCCGCGCCGAAAACAAGACAGCCGCATTAGCCCTGGAGGCACTATCTGAAGCCTTAGCAGCTGAGGAACTAACTGCGCTACGCTCCACAGTTAACAGGGATGATGTGATACTCGACAAGAGATCCAAGTCCACATCCTTTAAGCCAGCAGACGAAATAGTCAAGTTCCAGGTCCATCCAACGGACCCCAATAAAACAGCATCCATTGGGGCACGATTAAACCCTAATATGGACGCCGCACTGCGAGAATTTCTATGTGAAAATTGGGACATCTTCGCCTGGCACCCTTCAGACATGCCAGGAATCCCACGCAGGCTGGCCGAACATAGCTTAAATATCCTAAAAGGATTCAAACCTGTCAAACAAGCCCTTTGGCGTTTTTCCGAACCCAAGAGACAGGCTATGGGAGAGGAGCTAGCCAAGCTATTGGAGGTCGGATTCATTAGAGACATAAAACATCCGGACTGGCTAGCAAACTTGGTGATGGTACCAAAGAAGGACAAATCCTGGCGCCTGTGCGTCGATTTTGATGACCTTAACAAGGCTTGCCCAAAGGATCCCTTCCCCCTCCCCCGTATCGATCAAATTATTGATACCACTGCAGGACACGATTCGTTGTGTTTCCTCGACACATACTCTGGTTACCATCAAATTAAGATGGCAGAATCAGACCAAGCCGCAACATCATTCATCACACCATACGGCCCATTCTGCTTCAACACAATGCCCTTCGGGCTGAAAAACGCCGGCGCAACATATCAGCGCATGATTCAGACATGTCTGGCAAACCAGATCGGCAAGACAGTGGAGGCGTACGTGGATGATGTGGTCATCAAAACAAGACATGTCGAATCTCTAGTAGATGACTTGAGGCTAACATTCGACAACCTCCGAAAATACGACATCAAGCTCAACCCGGAAAAATGCGTCTTCGGCATTCCAGCCGGAAAGCTTTTGGGCTTCATTGTATCCTGTAGAGGAATTGAAGCAAATCCGGCCAAGATCTGAGCTTTGTCGCAACTGGATATCCCAAAGGACCTCAAACAAATACAAAAATTAACCGGATGCGTGGCGGCTCTAAGCCGCTTTATCTCTCGCTTGGGAGAAAAGGCACTACCCTTTTATCGCCTCCTTCGGCGCACTGAACACTTCGAGTGGACGGATGCTGCCACGGCCGGACTTGATGAAATAAAATCCATATTGGCAACAAACCCAGTCCTGGCCGCGCCAAACACCGGCGAACCAATGCTATTGTACATTGCAGCAACCCATCAAGTTGTCAGCGCAGTACTCGTCGTCGAGCGGGAAAAGGACGGACACAAACTCCCCCTTCAAAGGCCGGTCTACTACGTGTCCACTATCCTCACTCCATGCAAATCACGGTACCCGCATTATCAAAAGATTGCATACGCAGTATTCATGGCATCCCGGAAGCTACGACATTACTTTCAAGAGTGTTCCATAACAGTAGCCTCGGAAGTACCACTCAACGATATTATCAACAACCGCGACGCAACGGGACGGATCGCAAAATGGGCCATCGAGCTCCTCCCATTTGATATAACCTATAACCACGGCGAGCTATTAAATCGCAAGTTTTGGCCGACTTCGTCGCAGAATGGACGGAGGCCGAGCTCCCTAAAGAGTACGGCACATATTCAAACTGGATCATGCATTTCGACGGCTCCAAAATGTTGGCCGGACTAGGGGCTAGCGTCGTCTTGACGTCCCCCACAGGAGACATAGTTCAATATGTGCTCCAGATCATGTACACGGACTCCAACAATGCAGCTGAATATGAGGCCCTCCTACATGGTCTCTGGATGGCAGTATCCATGGGCATTCAACGCCTAGAGGTATGCAGGGATTCAAACCTCGCGATATCCCAAATAAACGGAGACTTCGACGCCAAGGATCCAAAAATGGCAGCTTACCACAACGTCGTCCTAAAAATGTCAGCTCGGTTCGAAGGGTTGGAGTTTCATCATATAGCCCAAGAAAACAATCAGGCAGCGGATGTCCTGGCACGCATTGGAGCAAAACGCGATGCAGTCCCCCCAACATCTTTTTAGAAAGACTGTTCAAGCCATCCGTAGCATGGGAGGGGGAACCCGCAGATAACAGCCTGGACCTAACCGCACCACTCGACGCCGAACAATCTGACATAATTGGAGGCCCTGCCACCAAAATTACACCTTCAGCCCACGTAATAATGGCGGTCATCGCCCCATGGACAGAACCGTTCCTAGTCTACCTTACTAGGCAGGAACTCCTAGAGGACCAAAACGAGGCACGCTGCATAATGCGGCGATCTAAAGCCTATAAAGTCCACGAGGGAGAGCTTTATAAGAAAAGCACTACCGGAGTCCTTCAAAGGTGCATCTCCGAAGAGGAAGGGCGGAACTTGCTGGCTGAAATTCACGCCGGACTCGGTGGCCACCATGCTGCAGCTCGGTCCCTTGTAAGCAAGGCTTTCCGTACAGGCTTTTACTGGCCGACAGCCCGAGCAGACGCTTAGGACTTGGTCCAACGATGCGTCGGTTGCCAGCTTTTTGCAAACCAAAGCTATATGCCACCCACCGCCCTCCGAACTATCCCCATCACTTGGCCCTTCACGGTCTGGGCGCTTGACATGGTTGGACCCCTTAAAGGCGGAACCCACAAGAAAAAATACTTACTGGTCATGGTGGATAAGTTCACCAAATGGATAGAAGCTAAGCCTGTTAAGACGGCCGAATCCGGACCTGTGATAGACTTCATATCCGGGGTTGTACACCATTACGGCGTCCCCCACAGCATCATCACTGATAATGGCACAAACTTCACCTCCGACGAGGTAAAACTCTGGTGCAAAAACATGGGCATCAAGCTCGACTATGCTTCCGTCTATCACCCACAAACTAACGGCCAGGTCGAACATGGAAATGGTCTTATCATGAGCTGCATTAAACCCATACTAGTGTGGTCCCTCAAGGAATCTAACATGCACTGGGTAGAGGAGCTCGACTCCGTACTCTGGGGACTGCGGACCACGCCGAATCGCACCATCGGATACACACCATTCTTTATGGTGTACGGCGCAGAGGCAGTTCTTCCCTGCAACATAATTCATGACTCACCTCGAGTGCGCATGTACGAAGAAAGAGAAGCCGAGCTTGCTCGGCAGGACAACTTGGACACCTTGGAGGAGGAGCGTGACGTGGCAAAAGCCCGTTCCGCATTTTATCAACAGTAGGCTCGAAGATATCAAAGCAGAGAAGTACGGGCCAAAAATTACGATGTTGGCGAACTAGTTCTACGCCTGCCGGATAAGAAAAAGGACAAACTCAAGCCCAAGTGGGAAGGTCCATTCATAATCGACCAAGTCCTTATTGGTGGAGCGTACCGCCTGCGAGATGTGTCGGATAACCGACTCGAGCCGAACCCATGGAACGCCGCCCATCTCCGAAGATTCTATGCCTAGCGTCGGACTCTGTGTTTGTTTCCTTCCTCTGTCCATTTTTTACATTTTCTGTCTTACATTTCTCTCCTTCCCCTCTTTTCTCTTATAGCCCTTAAAGGCTCATTAAGTGACGCGCTACACGCGCTCATTAAACCTGGGGGCTTCTTTAACAGAAGCTTATTTATATGGGCTTCACGCCCAACACATGCGTCAAACTTCCGCATGTACCTTTTCTTCACCATTATATGCATCGATATGACTTAAGTTTTGGCCAAGCTGGGTTGCCTGGCTCCTGTGCTTACCCCTACGTTCCCGATTGTTCGGCTAGGTGGTAAAGGGAGCACCTCTGCGATTGTTACTGCTGGATCAGCCGGATGTGTACCTCAGACTGGGTGAAGCCTAAAGCTAGCGTTCTTAAGGGAATATTCGGTCGGTGAACTAAAAGACGACCTTTTTACTTATTTATATACATGCCCCCAGATGATTTTCCTGCATTTGCAGTCCGGACATGCACTTTAGGGCATGCCTCCCAGAGAAAGGAACCCCTAACGGAACTATTCTCTCTAGAAGATGTTTCTTACTAACCATGTAATATAACATAACAAGTTGGGCACTTGTCTGATAACGCACTAATGACCCCTACGCCTGGTCTCCATGCATACCCCGGTTCGTACATAACCGGTAGGGTATTCGGACACACTCCGGACTGTCAGGTCCCGAGGTCGAAGCGAAAAGGTCGGCAATGACAAATGATCTACAATCCGGCTAGAAGGCATTACACATGTCAATTAACAATTACATAGTCACTCTGACTGATTGTATTCCTCTTCTATACCATCTAACAGGCTGTCTAATTTACAGTCCTGTTGGGAATACTTTGCGGACAATTCTACTTGGCCGTATACTAAGCTTACAGGGATCTCCTTCCCATCAGGCCCCACAGGTCCGACTTCGGCCATGTGGTTTGGGTCAGACCTCGTAAACCGGGTCTTCACCATGGCCCAGGCCTCCCTAGCACCTTGCCGGCAGGCCAATATCTTCCACAACCGGAAGCGCCACCGAGCTCCCTTAAGCTTCTCCGCAAGCTCTCCAAGGCCCTCGGGCATGGAGTGGGACGGCCATAAGGCTTGGGCAACGCCTCGCATTGCCTGCCGAACTCGCTCGTGCAGTTGCAATAGCTCGGGAAGAAGGTCACCCGTAGAACCGGGCATCTCCTCTGCAGGACGACCTATTAGCATACCTACAGACATTACTTTGTTAGTCGACTTCCTCGCCGAACTCTTTTTTCAAAAGATTCGCTTAAGCACTTACTAAATGCCGCGTCGAAGCCGCTGATTCTCCTTAGTGGAGTCCGACAGCTGGTCACGAACATCTCTAAGTTCAACGTCCAGCTTGGTGTTGGCATCCTGAAGATCATTCTTCTCTCGCCTCACCTTTGTCAGCGTACTCTCACCGGCCTTTAGCCGGCGTAAGAGTTGTTGTCTCTCCGGATCAAGTCCGGCGCCATCTGCAATATGATTTGTCAGATTTGCACCCACGCCGCAAAATACTAATCTTTCGAAGTGTATCTTACCAGAGGGGGTCTCTTTGGGCTCCCCTGCCGCGGCTAGTGCGGCCTCCAGTTGGGCTTTGCACTCTTCCAGCTCCTGGGACAGTACGGTATTCTTCTCTGTAAGAACCTGCATAACAAATGATCCTTAAATCAGTTACTCTAACTGTTTCAAGTCTCGGGGGCTACTGGTATATATATATATATTTGACCAAAATTTTCTTACCCGTATGTCTTTTACATACTGCTCCGTGGCTCTGGCTAAACCATTTTGAGCGGCACGGAGGTACGCATCTCCCGAATTGAAGGCATCTAACGCCTCTTGGGAGAAACAAGCGTCGCGAAGAACTGTCCGGCGACGCCTGTGGTTCATGGCACTCTCCACCTCAGAATTCGTGGCAGAAAGCCTGTCCGCATCCTCTGTCGGAGGAGCGTCCGGTGCGCGCCTTGTGCTCGCCTCCGCTTCCGGGCCAGACGTTGGAGCCTGGCTGGTGGAGGCGCGATTGGCAACCTCTCCGGATATAGTCCGGCGAGGTTTCTTCGTCCTGAAGATAGCACGAACGTTAATATGCCCTGAAAGAATAACACCAGGGAAAAAGAGGGTGCGCTATACCTTTGCGCTGGCATCTCAGTCCGGACCACATTCCTTTTTACCCCACGGGGCCCTGCGGCCCCTCGTTGGCTAGCCGCCGCAGGTTCGGCCTCCCGCCTCGGAAATCTCCCCTGCAAAACGCGGTTGTCGTCAGAAAAACTGAAATACGTGAGAATGAATCCTTCTCAAGGGGGCTCGGTCTCTGTCACCTGGGAGGCCGGGATTAACCCTGGGTAATCAGCCGTAATGGCCACCAAGGTATTGTCCTTGCTTAGCTGATGGAACACCCCGTCAATAAGCTCCACCGATATGTCCGGATCCTCTTCGGAGTCCGGATCGAGGGACCGTTCTGGATCCTCGGGCTGTGGAGGACGGCTGTTTATATCCTTTACCTCCTGACGCAGTTCCTGCGTTGAAGTCGTTAGACTATATATTTAATCATGGGAATATAAAACGAACGGGCAAGCACAATTGTCCACTTACCCAACTTGGAGGGTTGTACATAGTAAATCCGCCCTGCGGGTTGACGCGGCGGAATTCCTCCTCTTCTCCCTTGTACAAAGAGGATAAGATCTTTACTAGAGCGGCAGCTGAGGCTGGCCCCTTACGACCGTAACGGGTGGCGTCATCCTCCCCGTTAAAATCCCACATGGGGTGGCCTCTATATTGAAGCGGCTGCACCCCCCGCATGATGCATGCGGCCATGACTCCAATCATGGTTAGTCCGGAATGAGCCAATAGTCTTATCCGGCCCATCAGGTAAAGGACGTCTCTGTCGCTTTCTCTCTGAGAGCTCCGCGGACGCCAGCTCAAGCGTTTCTTTAATGGAGCATTGCTGAACTCAGGGAGACCGACCCGGATAGGGTCCGGTAGCGGGACATCATCTATATAAAACCATTCCGAAGGCCAGTCCTCGGACGCCTTCTTTGGGGTCCCGGATAGGTATCCGGTCCCGGCGATGCGCCACACTTCGGCTCCGCCCACTTGATATATAGACCCCTCTTGAGAACGGGGCACCAGGCAGAATATCCTCTTCCACAGCGCGAAATGAGCCTCAACACCCAAAAATAGCTCGCAAAGGGCGACGAAGCCCGCGATATGCAATATAGAGGCGGGCGTGAGATTGTGCAGCTGGAGGCCGTAGAACTCCAGAAGCCCACGGAGAAACGGATGAACTGGAAATCCCAGTCCCCTTACTAGATAAGGGACGAAGCACACCCGCTCTCCCTTAGAGGGATTGGGGGTGCTCTCCGCTTGTTTTCCGCCATTATAGGTGGCGAGTCCGGCTCGGACCGGGACCATATAAGCCTGAGGGAGAAATCCCTTGGCCTGAAGCGACACTAACTCGCTGTGCGGGACGGAGCAACTCTCCCAGTCTCCGGGTTTAGGACTGGAAGGGCGAGGGGAGGAGCTGCGACGGCTGGCCATGTTGGAATGGACCTTTGCTGGAGGCGCTCTGATGATTACTCGCGGAGAGGAGAAGGTGTGGTTTGGATCTGAATCCCCATCCCGTTAAATAGGCGGCTCGTTTATGCGGCTAGGGGTGTGGATGTAAAAATGCCCCGGCTTTTCGCATTCGTTTGACACGTGGAAGACGGCCATTATTGGGCGTGGAAGCCAAGGAGCGCTACATTACAAAAATCGGACATTATTCCTACAGGAACACAGAATTTGGAGAAGAACCCGCCTTGCAATGCCGAAGACAATCTGCGCGCCGGACTCGTCGTCATTGAAGCCTGGTTCGGGGGCTACTGAGGGAGTCCTGGATTAGGGGGTGTTCGGATAGCCGGACTATACCTTCAGCCGGACTCCAGGACTATGAAGATACAAGATTGAAGACTTCGTCCCGTGTCCGGATGGGACTTTCCTTGGCGTGGAAGGCAAGCTTGGCGATGCGGATATTCAAGATCTCCTACCATTGTAACCGACTCTGTGTAACCCTAACCCTATCCGGTGTCTATATAAACCGGAGGGTTCTAGTACGTAGGACAAGTTCATCATACAACAATCATACCATAGGCTAGCTTCTAGGGTTTAGCCTCCTTGATCTCATGGTAGATCTACTCTTGTACTACCCATATCATCAATATTAATCAAGCAGGAGTAGGGTTTTACCTCCATCGAGAGGGCCCAAACCTGGATAAAAACATCGTGTCCCTTGTCTCCTGTTACCATCCGCCTAGACGCACAGTTCGGGACCCCCTACCCGAGATCCACCGGTTTTGACACCGACAGATGAGGAGAGATTTAGCAAGTTGCGGTGTGAGCTAAATATCTTAGAATCTTCGAATGTCCTTTGCAAATTGATGACTTAGATGTGCAACAAATGAAGTAACGTTTTTTCTTCAATCAATGAAGACTAACCCTCTAAGTGTGAAGAAATTAACGAAGAATTTGATTCTTAGAGCCCTACGACAATGTACGCGGCGTCTGAAATCATCATTCTTATACGGTGGGTCACGCCACCAACAAAAGTTGGAAATATTCAATTTGAGTTTTTCTTCATTTGAAATTCCTCAATTGTTAAAATTCTTCAACTTTTCAAGTCTTCACTCTTTCCAACTGTGTTCTTCATTGACTATATATCTCTCTATATATATAGGACTAGGAAGAAGAAGTCAGCTCCAAGACCATGCCACTGGAGGTAATGTTTGTGTTCGGTTCATCAGTTCCTCAGTCCTGCAATGAAGAAGATTCAGTTTAAAAATTGCACACACTATGATATGCATACATGTTACACTATCAGATTCATCAGTACTACATGTGTGTTGCATCAGTGACACATGTTCCTATGATGTAGAAGTAGATAGTACATTGAAAAAATGATTGCATCAGTTCATTACACCCCTGCCACCTAATGCACAGTTTGGAGCTCGAGGTTACTGTCAGTACCTCTAATATGCTAGCTTCAGTTCAAGTCAAAAAACATAGACTTATGCATCAGTCCAAGTAGCTACTAGGCTTTATATAAGGTTCAGCTACCACTGCAAGTTTGTATTATGTTATTTCTACTAGTGCATGCCATGTAGTTGCGTCAGTTCAAACTAGTAAAAACGAATGTTGTTGTAAAAATATACACTTGTTACATAGTAAGTTCAATGATACATAAACTAGGAGTACTTCTAGTGTAGTTGCAAAAGTTATAGAAGAAAAAAAGAGAAGACATGCATCAGTTTTATATATATGCATATCCATACATATCTGAAGTTCAATGTTCAGTTTGCACACAATGCACCAAATGTTTATGCATCAGTTATAGGAAAAAACATAAAAAGAAGTTTCCATAACAGATGAAGTTCAATGTTTAGTTTGCAAGCGGTGCTAAAAATCAGTACATCAGTACATCAGTACTGAACATGTACGTTCATTAGTTCGACTGAAAACTAAACCATATACAAAATAGAGAACAAAGTTTAATAACGGCCAGCGATGCAAATTCAACTTGTACATTGCCTTCAGTGCATAACATATTACCCATAGCATTTATACGAGAAAAATGTAGAAAAGATTAATCCCAAAGTTGTTGGATGTTATTGCAGAAACATGCAAGGCGGCACACGCACCAAGGGTTTGATGAGCCAAGCAGATATGGGGCACCGCCTGGTTGGGTAACACCAAAAATAGCACCTGGATACTTCAACAATACAGGCAGATTTCAACCTATGCCAGAGTCATCAGAAGCACGGACAGGTTCTTCTATGCAGCAAACACCGATATCTGGGAATACAAGCTTTGCCACTGCTGGGTTGCAACAAGGTCAACAATATCCCCAACAACAAATGTTTTCCTTCCCTAGCGCATGCAGAAAGGCGAGGACACACAGGCTTCCACCAGTCGCTCCGTCTACATCAATCATCTATGCTGCAAAAGCGATTGTGACGGGAAGACCAGGCCAAAGAAACGGAAATTTTGGCCACTCTAGTAGGATGCAAAGTACAAGATATGAGCCATATAGATAGGAGCAAGCTCACAACGAATCTAAGGGGAGACGGCCGTACAATGAGAGACGGAGACCTTCGTCAACATTACTCCCTCCAAGAGATGCATTGCTGCATGTGCCAAGGGTGACACCACCCACACCCATACACCAGGGTGAACAACAAACACCGGAGGCAGCACAGAGCTATACACATGTAAGTATCCACAATCAGAAGAAAACATACAAGAACAGTCCATACCATGGTACTGTGACCACCCAATCTAACATTTTCATAATTGTGTTTTTGTTTGCTCACTGTTGCGTGTAGCCACCTAACATTGAAGCCTACGTTCTGCCAAGGCTAGAGATGCGCTTTGAAACTTTCCAAGAAGCAAGGGACTTCTACAACGTCTATGCAAAGCACGCGGGATTTTCTATCAGGGAAGGCTCCAAGGTTGAGACCAAAGTCTAACTTTATTGCACGTGCTATGGAGTCTATGAATCGAAGGTGTCAGAAGCAAATAGACAGCAGAACAAGACGACAGCCAGGACTAACTGCAGGGCTAAAATGAGGCTGAAGAGGGAAAAGGATGGAACACTTGTCGTAAAAGAGATAGTCTGGGAACACAGCCACAGGCTACAGCTCACCCCCGAAATGCTTGTCTTCTTGCACTCCCACAAAAACTTTGACAAAAAAATCTTGGAGTACGTCAAGTACCTGCAGTTCAAAGGCATTGAACACGTGCAAATCATGAGCATACTGGACAACGGATGACCCCGGTAGCTACTTCCTCGAAATGAATGTCAAAGACCTGATTAACCTGTAAGTACAAACTTGTTCTCCTCCCATAAACCCCCTCTGTCTTTTTTACTTTGTCAGTACAAACATAGTACGCAACGCATGACCTAACGCCTGTTCAATGTGCATTTTTGAATGACTGTTCACTTTTAATATGCAGGAAAGCAAAGAATTCAAGGCTGGATGATGTGGACGATGTCCTAAAGACTGTCAACTTCTTTAGGGAGATGAAAGCTATAAACAGGGAATTCTTCTGTGACATGCAACTCGATGAGTCTGACAGAGTTAAGAACATATTCTGCGCGAAAGCAAGCTGTCGAGCGGCCTATCAGGACTTTGGTGACTGCGTAACATTTGACACCACATATAAGACCAACAAGTACCATATGCCACTTGGGGTGTTTGTAGGTACTAACAACCACTTACAGACTACATTCTTTGGTTTTTCCCTAATAAGAGATGAGGATGCAGATTCATTCAGATGGTTGTTCAAGAAATTTTTAAGGTGCATGAGAGGGAAGGCTCCTACATGCATCCTCACAGGTACAAACCGCCAAAACCACCCCAACCACCACCCCATCCAAAAAAAGGAAAATAACAAAATAAAAATGTTGTGTCAGTTCTATTTTGTATATATGCACTACCATCTGCTGACCACTCCACGTCTCTTTTCTCATTACCAGACCAGTGCTCGGCAATGGCTTTGGCGATCCCAGATGCTTTCAAAAACATAGTACACAAGCTGTGCCGCTGGCACATTATGAAGAAGTACAGGGAACACCTCGCATACCTGTACAACCTGCACGAAGACTTTAAGGATGAATTCACAACAATCCTCAACTGCCCCTCATGCCAACTGAGTTTGAGGCTGCCTGGAAAAGACTCATGGATAAGTACAACCTCCATGATGATGCCACGATGGTGGGCATGTGGAATGATCGTGAGAGATGGATATCAGCATACTTCAAAGAAATTTTCTGCGCCAAAATGACATCCACACAACAAAGTGAGAGCATGAACTATGTGCTCAAGAATAACTTCGTAAGTGAGAGACAAAACCTCCACCGGTTTGTCAGCCAGGTAAACTCCTGCGTCAAAACAAGGAGGCAGACAGAGAACCAGGAGACAATGGGTAACCGGGTATAGCTCTATCACATGTCGTAGGACAAAAAATAACATGCTTACTAAAGTAAAACTTTATTAGTTAGACAATTTTTTGCTGCGAGAAAACTAATAATTTGGTCATCATTCTTGCATGGGTAGAAGGAACAAAACAAGCTGACCTTCTATGGGTTTGACACCCAGATGGCAAAGCTTTACTCACGAGTTGTGTACAGCAAGATCAGAACAGGACATCCTACCAGCAGCAGCAGGAAAGGGTGATTAAAACACCCATATTCTCAAACACAAAGGGGAGGAAGAGTAAGACGCAAGCAGCGAAAGCAGCAACCAAAAAGCTGCCACGCCCCATGAGGCGCATGGAATTTGGCCCAGACGGCAAACCTCTCGGGATAAGGGCATGCGCATTCTGCAACGTCGTGAGCAACCATAATTACCGCACATGCCCACTCTGCACAGATGCCACCGTCGACAAGCAAACGATGCACAAGCAGATTGGAGCTGCCCAGGTTTCTACCAATGGAGACGACACACGTAACAGCTACACTTGCCGCAAGTGTGGGGGAACTGACGGACATAATGCCCGCACGTGCAAAGCGGGCAAGGAGGGTCAGTGGCGCTGAACAGAAATAGGGCAAGGTACAGAGTTCCAAAAAATCAAAAGAAGAGGATGAAGAAGAAGAGTTTGACGAGAATGACGACCAATCAGACGAAGACAATGAAGATGACAATGTTGGGGACAAGGAAACTGAAACTGACGATGAAGCTACCAAGGCTCAACCAGGAAAGGGCGCCGGCAAGGGACAACATTCGGGCCAGTTAGGAGGAGCTCAAGACTAAAGAATTCATAGTGGTTATGCTAGTGCGTCAACTGAAAAAATAAGCTTGTACTCTCCGTTGCCTCGGTACACAATGAGGAAACATATCAGAAACATTGTCATTACCAAAAACTTATTTAGCTTTATCATCGATTTCTCGATCAGTATTATAGTTAAGATATAATTTTTGATTTGTGCCCGCTGGACAAGTGACATTATTATGTAAACCATTTGATAATCCTTTTGAATGCAGTCACAAATACATTTCAAAAAACTTATCTGGATTATATGTAACGCCAACACTACTGTCGACGAGTAACTCAGCAAAAATATGTTAATGAAAATTTAAACTCTTATAGCACATCAATACTGATAATTCTCACTCGTCAGTACGAAGGCATAGTAACCAAACACACCCGTGAACACCTCAAAAAACATCGTTTGAAAAAAACAAGCTATGTCTGCTTCTGTCAGTCCTAGTTCAGAAAGACCATCAGTACATAAAAATAATTACCTCAAGCAAAATGCAAAATATAATACACCTGCACTAATGAAAATCTAGTTTATCTGTAAAAAATACTTTCAGAGATTATCTTGATATAAAAAAATCCTTTCAAAAAAACAAAAATTGTTTTAAAAAACATTAGCATGACACCCATAGTCTGACTGGTATTTGGTAAGTTCAATTACACTTCAATCACCAGTCCAAGTACCCACAGCAGAGGAGTACAAAACCTCCATCATCACCACCCCTGAGACGTGCAAGTGGGATAGGTAGCTGACAAGTACAACTTGACAAGACTACTCAGTGCGTCATTAAAAACCCTTTGTCTTGGATGGTTAGTTCTTCTAGGCCACCGCCCGCGCCACCCACTGGGCGGTTGCCACAAGGGACTGCAAATGGGGACCCCCATGACCACTACACCCACACTCCCCACAAACCGCCTCCCACACCCCCCCCCCCCCCGTCGATGCACTACAAAATACCCCATTCTCTTCCATCTCTACCTCATTCCCAGAAACCACCATTGCCCCTTCCATCTCCACTACACACAAACCACAAACTTCTCTCTCCCAAGTCCACAGTAACCGGAGGAGGGCGATGGCGGAGGAACAGTCCACCAAGCGTCATCATGGTGGGACGTCGGACAAGACCATCAACCTTGTCAACGTCCACGTCCCCGGCGAGAAGCGCGATTACACCACAACACTCACAGGGGTTGAGCTCCACGGCAAGGAGACACTGGAGATCGTCTGCACCAGCGAACCAGACAAGGTCGACAAGATGATCTCCAGGCTCTAGAGGAAGGCTGGCGGCAAGCTTCCTAAGATCATCAGTGTTGGTGTGCACTACACCAGCGAAGATGAACCTCCCCAGACGGTAGCAGTCCTGTAGGTGTACGTCGATGAGCTCTGCTTGGTGTACCACATCGCAACGGCCACAAAATGGTGACCCACCCTACTCATTTGCCATGTTTGGTTCATCTGTTTTATTAGTACTGTATCTTGAAAATTTTATCAGACTTGTTTCCCAACTAGATGTACTAGTGTGGTTTGTGAAAAGTGGTTGCACTACTGCATTTTCTCAAGTAGATACACTATAAATATATTTTTGAACCTGATGCACTGGATTACTATTTGGAATATCTTGCGGAAGATTAATTTCTGAAGTTGATCGACTAGTGTAGTTTCTGAACTAGATCCAATAGCATAGTTTATGTACTCGATGTATTAAAAAGATATTCCTGAACTTGAGGTAGTGAAGTATTTTTTGAATTTGATCTAATGTTATTTTCATAAGCAAATAAAATAAGGACTTGGTGAAGCACTGGTTATGTGTTATCCTATTCAACAAAAGTAAACTAAATTAGTACTAAAGCAGCACAAACAACATTGACTAAAACTATGTATAATCCAAAAAGAAAAATAACAGGATGTACTTGAATTTAATTTCAGAACTTTGTTTGCTAGTTTCTGAATTACATTCATCCATTAATTATGCTATATAAGCATCTACTTCATGGATTCATCGCTTGTAAAACAAGACAAAAATGAATAATTCAAACATCAAAGTAATGCTAATTTTCAAAATGTCTCTCCCCTTGTAGGCCCAAGCGCCTGAATGAGATGCTGTAGCATGAGAGGTTGTTCACATTTGCCGGTTTCAGCATTGAAAGCGACAAAGAAAAGCTGAAGATGTCTGGTTTGGAGATCAACCCCAACAAGTTCATCGACATTCAGCGCCTCTGGAGAGTTCCATACACCGGAAAAGAGTACGACTCCTTGACTAATGTTGCAGCAGCGTCATCCACCCATTCTACAAAGGCATGAAGAAGAACATCGACATGCAGGAAGACCACAAACTGTGGGGGACCAGCCCGCTGCCAGACATGCTCATCAAGTATGTAGGACTAGATGCGTACGCCATGTACATGTCATGGAACATGATCGACTACATCACAGATGGTTGGGAATTTGCAAAAGAGCGGGAGGCTGACAACTTCTATGACCGCCCCTTTCACCCCTATTATGGATGAAGATACATCAGAGCCTGCCTTCGTTTTCCTTCCGCTTGTGCTTGCCTTTTATATTGTTGTTTCAAATTAGTAGTTTGCTCTTGTTGGGTTGAACCAGTATGATTATGTCATGCTTGTCATGGTTGAACAAGTTTATTTATGTCATCAAGTACAATGTTTTGCTTATCTCATTATATAAGTTTGGTAGCTTTGTATGTTGTTAATTCATCATTTCAAATTCAAAGTAGCTCCTGAATGGAACTTTGTGGCAGCTCTAAATTACTAGTTATGAAGCAACTAATCACACAACGTTGTTCCATGTGTAGTTTCAATTCAGTATTGTATAGAAAACATAACGTTGAAAACAATCAGCACAATTTGAGTTGCTTAACAATGCTTCAAAAGTTGAAGCAGAAATTCTTAGTACTTCATGTAATGTTCTCATTCATATGTAGCTGCTAGAAAATTAACAAGTACTACAAAAAGAAAAGGTTAAGAAGCATCAGCACACACTTATGTTGGTCACTTGCAGATTAAGAATGAAAGTACTAGTACACTTGATCGGACAGTACATACTTACTACAATAAAAAGTACAAAGAAGCATCAATCCTTAACACCCCCAAAAAAATGTCAAACTAAGAACATAAGTTCTACTATGAATGGACTATGAGTACAACTTAGTCTACACGCAAGTACCGTAGTACTGAAAATGACACCAGAAGACCCTTGAGAACAATTACAAAAACAAACACAAAAAAGAAGGCAAAAAACTCAAATGAAAAAATTACACTTACACAAAACTCACAAGAACTAGAACAAAAAGAATCAATCCAAGTTACTGGTGGAGTCAAGTACTAGATTCAAACAAACAAAGAAAATTGACCGCCCAAGGACCGGTGCAGGCCCCGACGATGCTAGATACTTGAACTCGAGCCTGTGAGTGAATCCCTAGTAATCCGCACAACGCAGGGCATGCCGTCGAGGGCCCACATGTATAAGCGCTTAGGTAAGTATTCAGAGGAGTTCGACCGGTGAGCCTCGGCTGCGCTTATAAACAGGTCTAGAGCCCCCTCGACTAGCGAGGTGGGACTAAACCCAGAGCACACGCGCACGCCGCACTGCACAACCGCGCGGACCAGCTATCTGGGCCGGAAAATGTCCCAATAGCCTCCATCGTCTACAAACACCCCACCAATAAGCCCAGTTAAACAAACCAGAGGGCGGGGCAAAGAAATATAAACTACAAGAAAAATGTTCGAAACTGAAAATATATACATTCAAATACTAGTTCACAGGCAATAACTTTAAATACGAAAAATATAAATAAAAAATAATTTTAGCTCTGCACCATGGATGATCAAAAAGAGTAAAAAATATGATACAAAAACAATGAACCTCTAAAAAGAAGAGAACTTAATAGCCTATCTGTTAAATGTACATAATTTAAAAAACTGAATTAAATGTTACTTTCAAGTTCAACTACTAAAAATGCAACAAGTTCAAATAGAAAATGTTTGTGAATTATGCTAAATTTCTTATTTATATAAAATATGACAAGTTCAACTACTAAAATGCAACAAGTTCAAATAGATTTTCTTTGTCAATTATGCTAAATTTCTTATTTATATAAAATCTTTCCATACCTCAATGAACGATGTGGTCGTAAATAATCTCAAGTCCCCCCTCCCCCCCAAAAAAATCAGTTCAAACATACATATGACATCATTACTAAAAAAGCAGGACCAGTCAAGCCACTCACACCACTATGACACCAAATTTAAAAACCGTACGCTGTATGATATTACAATTCAGTTCACACAGCACTAAACCATAAGTGCACTAAAATGAGAATACGAAAACTATAAACGCCTAACTTAGGTTGGTATAGATGAAAATAAAATAAGTACCAGTTTTGAGAACAACTCCGAGGGCACTGAAAAATGTTTTGAGATAAAGTAGTGTATAAGACTTCAGTGGAAAAACAATACTTAACATCCACACGGAAAAACATCACAAAGCATACGTCACCTAAACAGTGCAAAATGCCATCATCACCACCCAGGAGATGTGCAAGTGGGATAAGCAGATCATAAGTACAGCTTGACAAGACTAGTTAGTGCGACGCCAAATTAACCCTTGGCTTGAACAGTTAGTTCTTCCAGGCCACCACCCGCGCCACCCACTGGGCGGTCTCTACAAGAAATATGTCAACTTATGACCTTCTGTCAGTGACCCTCGAAGAATTGGTCATAAATTTATGACCATTTTAGACCAATTGGTCAAAAGCTGTCTGGGGGGCTCTAAACCCTAAACCATAACGATTATTTTGGTCAGAAAGGTCATAATTTCATTAGAGGAAATGGTCGTAAAGCTAGTAGCATTGTCCACTACCTCATGCCTAGATGATAACGACCAATATAAAATGGTCACTACACTTGAGTTTGAATGAATTAGGATGATTAGGCAGCCACCTCAACAACCTCGCTTATGTGTCACTGTCTAGGTGTCATTTTTGCTTGAGTTTTAATATTCAACAGACAGACGGGGCACACACTAACAGGCGGGACCCATTTGACAGGTGGGGCCGAGCGCTTAATTCGCCCAAAAAATATGCATGAGGAGGGACTCGAACCCACGACCTCACGCTTGGTTTGCTCGCATGCTACTGCTGGGCTAGAGAGGGACAATTGCTCACATCTGGGAGTTTATCTATACATTATATAGAACTACGGCTCTCTCGTATCATTAACAAGTGGGACCTTCCGACCAGGTGGCATCTAACAGAGCAACGATTTGCAACACTGACAAGCGGGACCCATTTGACAGGTGGGTGAGTGAGCGTTTAATTCCCTAAAAAATATGCACTAGCGGGGACTCGAACCCACGACCTCGCGCTGGATTCGCTCGTTCGTTACCGCTGGGCTAGAGAGAGATTGTTGCTAATGTGTGGGTAGTTTTCCATATAGTATATAAAACCACGACTCTCACGTATCAGTGACAAGTGGGACCTTCCGACCAGGTGGCGGCGGGTGGCATCGAACAGAGCAACACTTAGCGTTTTTCTAGGTCTTCCGACCAGGTGGCGGCGGAAGCAACCAGGTGACCTCGCCCACGGCCTCGCCGCAGGTGACCTCGCCCACGGCCTCGCCGCGGAAGCAACCAGCAGGGGGCGGAGGCGGGGGCGGGGCCGGCATCGGAGGCGGGGGCGGGGCCGGCAGGGGGCGGAGGCGAGGCAGGGCGTGGAGGCGGGGGCCAGCGGGGGCGTAGGCGACCGACGGTGGTGGGGGCTCGCCGAGCATGCGGGACTCGCCGCCGCCGCAAGCACACCTCCGGGTATGCACCCCTCACCTCTTCCCCCCTCTCCTCTCTCATCACCCGAGCAGTGGGAGATGGATTTCTGTCAGATGTTCTTCAGCATAGATGAGTTTTGTTGATGCACTGTTAGTAGTTAGGAGATAGCTTGCTTGTTTGGTAGATAATGCATAGATGAATTTTCTTGATGTACTGTTAGGAATTGTTCAGCTTGTTTGTTAAGAATTCTTCAGGCCTTGTGGTTAGGCAATTAGCATATAAAATTTTCTGGAATTTTAGCTTCCATTACTTCCATCCATTTTCATTAATTAATGTTGATGCACTTAGATTGATTTGCTAAGTTGCAACAATTTGTTGTCTTTGGCAGATGGACAGAAGCTGGATTAGAGAAGGAGTTAGAAAGTTTTCGAAAGAACATATGAAAGGAGTTGATGATTTCATGGCATTTGTTCGGGAAAATTTTGCCAACGATGCTCACATTCTTTGCCCATGTTGTGAATGCCTCAACCGTCCAAGAATGGCTCAAGGAAGAGTGGAAGATCATCTGCTTCTTAATGGGATGTCCAGCACATATGATAGATGGATATATCATGGAGAACCTTTAGACAGACAACCTTAACATTTTGAAGCTGATACAGAGGCCCCTCATATGATGGGTGGTGGTGATGCTGGCATTGATTTCATGGAAAAGGTTTTGCGAGATAATGTTGTTTTGGAGGAAGAGGATGGGCGTAAAGATGATAGGATTCCTGACCTATTGAAGGATTTGTACGATGCTGAAGATCGTGCTGATGGACAGAAATCATTGTTTGCTGAGGTGTTAGAGGAGGCGAAGCGTGCAGCTCATGAAGGGGGTAAATTTTCAAGATTTACCTTCACCATGAAGTTACTCCACATCAAGTCTTTCTACCGGATTAGCAATGCCGCATTCAACACAATACTCCATCTTTTGAGCTTGCAATTCCCTGATAGTTGTGTTCCCAGATCTTATGATGAAGCATTGAGCATAATCCGCAGGCTGGGGTTAGGTTATGTGTCAATACATGTGTGCCCAAATAACTGTGTCTTGTTTTGGAAGGATTTAGCAAAGCATGACAACTGTCCAAAATGCAATGCATCTAGGTGGAAAGATGCTGATGGGAAGAAGTCAATACCAGAGAAGGTATTGAGGCACTTTCCCTTGATACCAAGGTTGCAGCGGATGTTCATCTCGAAGATATCATCGCGTGAGGTACAGTGGCACAAGCTGAAGCGGCAACCTGTGGACAATGAGCTGAGCCATCCAGCGGATGGAGAGGCATGGAAAGAGTTTGACCGTATACATTTAGATTTTGCTGCAGATCCAAGGAACATAAAACTTGGCATTGCCACAGATGGGTTTAATCCGTTTGGGAACATGAGCACGTCTTATAGCATGTGGCCAGTTTTTGTGGTGCCGTACAACCTGCCACCATGGGCATGCATGGATCAGTCCAACATCATGATGTCATTGCTTATCCCGGGTCTAGATTCTCCAGGAAAGGATTTTGATGTCTTTATGGAGCCCCTCGTAGAAGAACTGCTCCAGCTCTGGACTGGTGTACCTACATACGATGCCTTGAGTCCGGAATAAAAGTTCAATCTACATGCTGCGATCATATGGTCCATCCATGATTTCCCGGCTCTGCACACTCTGTCTGGGAGGATCACAGCGGGTTATCAGGCTTGTGTCCATTGTGACAAAGACCCTTGCTCAAAGAGAATAAGGAGCAAGATCTGCTATATTGGGCACCGCCGCTTTCTTCACCGAAACCATCGCTGGCGAAGAAGCAAAGATTTTAATGGTGATAATGAAACCCGTGACAAGCCAGCTGAATTCACTAAAGAAGAGCTGGAGCAGCAACTTTAAAAGGTGAAAGATGTGAGACCAGGAAAGCTGGCGAAGAAAAGAAAGCGTGAGGAAGGTCAATGTTGGGACCGGAAGTCTTGTTTGTGGGACCTGCCATACTGGGCTGATCTGAAATTAAGGCATAATCTCGATGTAATGCACATTGAGAAAAACATATGCAAGAATCTGCTAGGGACGTTTCTGAACATTGAAGGGAAGACAAAGGACATGGTTAGTTCTAGGCTTGATTTGGAGGACATGGGAATAAGAGAAGATTTGCATCTACAGCACAATGAAGATGAAGATTCATTTGAAATTCCACGAGCATGGTATACAATGAATAAAGAACAAAAGCTTGCATTCTGTGAATTCCTAAGAGCGGTGAAATTTCCAGATGGTTATGCTGCTAACCTAGCAAAGTGTGTTACTTCTGATGGATTCAAGCTTTCAGTACTGAAAACCCATGATTGTCACATCCTCCTCCAAAGGATTTTACCGGCGGGCCTCCGAGGAATCATGCACAAGGATATATATGAAGCGGTTGCTGAGCTGGGAAATTTCTTTAGAGAACTGTGCTGCAAAACCCTCAAGTTAACTGTCCTGGAAAGACTTGAAAAAGAAATCCCAATTATTCTTTGCAAGCTCGAGAAGATTTTCCCTCCAGCTTTCTTCACCGTGATGGTCCATTTGGCGGTGCACTTACACAAAGAGGCAATGCTTAGAGGCCCTGTGCAATACGGTTGGATGTACCCAATCGAAAGAAGGCTGCTTACTTGTAAGCGTTATGTGCGAAACACGGCAAGACCTGAAGGTTCTATTGCTGAAGCATATGTCATTGACGAGTGCTTGACTTTTTGCTCTAGATACTTTGGTGATGTGGAAACAAGATGGAACCGGCCGGGCAGAAATAGAGAGCCGTCTGATTCACAAAGTGGTGATGTCTCTGTTCTCAACCATGGTGTGAACTTTCTTCGAGCCTCACAATACTTGGAGGCTGGTGATGAGTATGACAAGATGGTTTTGTTTGTGCTCAGCAATTGCGCCGAGGTTCTACCATATATCGAGTACGTTATATCTTGTGCACTCATTATATATATATTTTTTTCTTGCGTTGGCACTAGCCTAATGTTTTAATTCACATGTTTTGTTGGCATTGCAAGAAATGCAAGGAAGAGTTAAATCAGGAAGAAAGCAATATCAATGTTGATAAAAGGGTTGCCAAGGGGTTCGCTAAGTGGTCTAAGAATCATGTGAGATCTTTAGCCACATGTGTTTATGTTTTCTGTGTTATTCACCCATTGTTAAATACCATTGTTTGCTAAATGGTTTATTTGTGCAGATTGAAAAGTTGCATGAGGAAAAGAAGGTCAGTGATGATCTATTTGCTTTGGCATGCTTACCGGATAAGCGAGTGAGAGTGCTCAGCATGCATTGCTGACGGTGTCCGGTACCACACCGTTGATCACGAGGAAAAAAGGAAGACACAGAATAGTGGAATCATCACTGAGGGATCACATGATGGTGAGATCATTGACTTCTATGGTCAGTTGAGAAGCATCATAGAGTTGCAGTACAACTCTAGTGGAGGCATCCATCGCTCGGTTGTCTCATTTCGCTGTGACTGGTTTGAGCTTGGTAGCAAGAGAGGAGAGACTCTTTTGTCAAATATGATGGCCACTTCAAAAGCATCAACACTGCAAGGTGCTGATATAAGAGTGATCCCTTTATTCTAACAACACAAGCAACAATGGTGTTTTATCTGCCAGACACTCTTTTGCACGGAAAATGGCGAGTTGTGCAAAACTTTCAGCACATACACTTGTGGAGTGTGACTGAAACTGAAGTGGAAAAGGGCCCCAGTGATGGTGGACTAACATACCAAGATGATGACTCTACGGAAGTTCCGTTGCAAGCTGATGATGACTCTATGGAAGTTGTGGTGCAAAGCAGAGTGCGAAGGGACCGGGAACGTGTGATCGTTGGTGTTGCAACAGTTGAAGTCATCAAGAAAAGAAGAAAGGTGGTAGAGGATGGACATGAAAGCAAGGATGAGGAAAATGGGACTGATCATACTATGCTGCAATATTGTAGTGATGATGAGGAAAACAAGAGTGGGCATAGAGTTCCTTGTTTTCGTATCGACGACGATGAGTAGAGAAGGTAAATTTGGTCTCCTTGGTGATCTAATGCTATTTTGTCTCCTTGCTAGTTGTTGTTGATTTGATCCTGATGTAGTTTTTGTACTACAAATCTCTCCACGTACCAAAATGCATGAGACTGTGTAGTGATGGAGAGGCAGATGATGGTTGAAGATACAATGCAAAATGATGTAGTTTTGGTGACGGAAGATACAATGCAAAATGAAGATATTGTTTTGAATGAAGAAGCAAAATGATGAACTGAAGATGTTGTTTTTAGAGCTGTTTTTCTTAGTTTTGGTGATCATGTAGTTTTGGTTGTGATGTAAAAGATTGCAAAATGATGTTATTTTTGGACTGAAGATGTTTTTTGAACTTAAGATGTTGTTTTTGGTGAACTGAAGATGTTTTCAGAGCTGTTTTAACTGAATTTTTGGGCGCGCTCCATCAGACAGCCATCTGATCCCACGCACGGCCCCATTTCATTGTGAGCAAAAAAATATGCGCGAGCGGGGACTCGAACCCACGACCGTGCACTCGTTTCACTGTGTTTCTACCACTGGGCTAGGAAGATGCTACTGGTCGTCCACTCTATGCCATCTCTTTTCAAATCATCAAACCAGTTAAGTATCAAACACAGACCTCGCTGACAAGTGGGCCACTCGACCAACTCACTGACAAGTGGGCCATTTTTCTACTCTACCCACTCGACCCTTTTCCCCTGAGCTACCAAAAAATATTGGGCGAGCGGGGGCTCGAACCCATGACCTGCCGCTTATTCCATTGTTTTTCTACCACTGGGCTATTTAGAGGCTGTTGGTTTTGTACTCTATGCCAACCCTTTTCAATATATCAAAACAGAACTCGCTGACAAGTGGACCCACTCTTTTCCCCACTCCTCCTGTCCACTTGACCCGCTCCTCCTCTCCATTATCCACTCGACCCACTCCTCCCCTCCGCCGCCGGCATCCCCTTCTCCTCCATCGACGGCGACGACCTCCCTGGCGAACCACTCCTCCATCGACAGCGACGGCCTCCTAAGGTATGAATCCGCCGAGTCCTTCCTGTTCCTCTTCCTATTGATTAGATTAGGGTTCCCCGGCGCATGCTGATTAGGGTTCCATTGTAGATAGAGTAGTAGATCAAGAGGAGGCACCGTCCACGACACCGACAAGGCCAACAAGCTCAAGCAGTCGCCGTCCCCCCAGGTCCGTTCTGTTCCCCCCATGTTCTTTGATTTGATTTGTTTCCCCCATGTTCTTTGTCGACAAGGCCAACAAGCATGCTGATTTAGGAGTTACTCGTATTGTGCCTGCGCGTGCGTCCCTACTAGAATTGTGGTATACTACATGGCTAATGGTCATATTGTGCCTGCGCGTGCGTTCTGTTGATTCCAGCCCAACTGTCGAGCGATTAGACCACATTCAGAGGGATTTTGTAGACTGAATTAGGCATTTAGGTTTAGGTCCCTTTTGGCCATGTTCAGTTGATGTGGTGCTACCTTGCTAGGTATGCTAGTTTCCATGTGGTTCTCTTCACAGTGACGTAGAATTCATCAGAAATAGAAAAGGCAGACCAAAAGGGGAAAAAATGAAGCCAACACTTATAATGTTGCAAGTGTATTAGTATTTTCCAATTTTGTTTGTTTGTTTTTAAAATAAACATGTTTAAATTTGTCTAAAAAGATGCAGCGGCACACTGGAGCAGTTAAACTTGTAGGGGATCTAGCCTCCAGTGGCCTTTGGCTATATAAACCCTAGCAAAGCAAATTAAGCCAATAGCTATGAATCTCTGAAATTCTAGTGTTAAATTCCGTTTTGTACATGACTATATCGGTGTCAAGCCAATAGCCTTCATGCGCATATCGACGACTATAAAGCTGTTCAGTTTTGTACATGACTGTATTGGGTAGGTGTGTTTAAATTGAGAATCTAGGGTTCAGTTCTTAAGTGCTAGGTTCTAACAAAATGTAGCACATGGGAAGATATGGTCCATTTATAGTAGATATGGTTCATTGTAGATATGGTCCATTTATAGTAGATATGATCCTGATGCTGTGTTTGCCATTTATAGTAGACATGGGCACATGGGCAGATATGGTCCATTGTAGATAGAGTAGTAGTATTCCAAATGTTCACAAGTGCATTGCTTTTTTCTCACTTTTCCTATCATAAATATCCACAAGTGCATTGCTCTTCTCATTTTTATCACTTTTGCCATCATAAACTTGGTTCTGTTCCTATTTATGTCCAGTCCTGTTTATGGTAACTTGTTGTTTAATTACAATGCTGCTTTTCAGAGAAGTGAGATGGCTGGCTTGGAAGGTTTCGAGTTCTTCGAGATCGTAATTGAGAAATCTTGCAGTAGGCAGGTATATTTATCATCACTCATTTCTTTATCATCACTCTGCTGTCTAGTGCTTGATTGCGACAATTAACCACTGCTTGACCCTCGCTGTAGAGGCTGCCTGACAAGTTTGCGAAGATGCTCGCCGGCTGTGAGCCCCACAAAGTGAAGCTGCGGGAGGCCGGCAGCAGGCTTCACAGTATGTGGGAAGTGTTGGTGGTGTTTGATGGTGAAGGCCACATGTACCTAGGGCCCGGCTGGGAGCATTTTGCCCGCGCCCATGAGCTACAGCTCAGGTACTTCCTTGTCTTCCGCTACGACGGCGACGCCATGTTCACCGTGAAGATGTTCGACAACACCATGTGCCGCATGTACTACCAGCACGACGATGATGCCAGTAAGCTCTCTGCCTCTCTTCTTCATGTCCTTTTGGCTTCCTCTACCTGCACGACGACAACACCATGTTCACTCTTTGTTGCATTTAGCCAGGTAATGGGAGCAGCAGCGGGGATGACGAGGAGCAGAGCGGGGATGACGACGAGGAGCAGAGCGGGGATGACAAGCAAAGCGGGGATGACGAGGAGCAGCCTATTCTGGCTGACGACAAACATGCTATGGTGGTGGCTGACGACGACCCTGCTATGGTGGTGGCGGATGACGACCTTGCTATGATGGTGGCGGACGACGACCTTGCTATGGTGGTGGCGGACGACGACCTCGCGATGGTGGTGGCGGACGACGACCTTGCTATGGTGGTGGCGGACGACGACCTCGCGATGGTGGCGGCGCCTGCAATCCCACAGCTCGGCGACAGGACCATGCCAATTGTGATAGAGGAGTACATCCGCGTTGGGATTCGCCACTCTGAGCGCATCAGGTTGATGAAGGAGAAGAAGGAGGAGTGAAGATGTTAAGAAGGTGTTCAGCAGGTTAGGTTTAAGCTTGTTAGTGTAATATGAACATGTCACTGTTAAGTATGTAAGGTTTAATTTTGTGCATGCTCATGGATGCTGTATGACAGTGTCATCTAAACAAGTCATGTTTTTAACAATGAATATTCAGTTTGGTAATTGATGGGAATTGAAATTTTTTATGCATGCTCATGGATGAAAGATAAAATTATGGGTTTTTGTGCATGCTCATGTATGAAACAATATAAGTTTCATTTTTTGAATGCTAAAAACATGACTCAAACCCTAGCCACAGACGACCGCCGTGACTAAATCCGCCGGTTTTTGAAAACACCGTAAAAATTCAAAAACCATTTTTCATTTTTTGAATGCAAAAGACATGCGTTTTTCGTGAAGCGGCTACAAGGAGGGGCACCCCAAACAGCGCCATTCCATGTCTATCTCAAAGTAGACCCTATTTTACGGACGGTCGCCAAAAAGCATGCATTTCTGACCCTCGTAGCTACTCCCAGCAATTCGGACCACCTTCGGCTGATTCAGCTGGAACCGGCTGGAATTTGAACTATGGGTCCTCCATAGCTTGCCCGTTACTTTCACTAAAAATGCTTTTTAGCTTCACAGGTAGGCATTTCATCACAGAATTGACAACAGATTTGCATGGCTCAAACCCTAGCCACGGACGTCCGCCATGATGAAATCGGTCGGTTTTTGAAAACACCGTAAAAAATTCAAAAAAAAATCAAAAAAATGGGAGACCTCCGCGTCACATCATCAAATGTGGCCTACCAACTAGCAAAAATACTAAACTTGCAATACCGGCGTTTTCTTGAAAAAGTGTTCTAAAAAACGACCTACCATGAACAAAGATTCATGGCTTTCAAGTCAAACTAGCATTGATATGGCCGCATCCGTTGAATATTTCTGATAATATGCCCAAATACTAAACTTGCAATACCGGCGTTTTCTTGAAAAAGTGTTCTCAAAAACGACCTACCATGAACGAAGATTCATGGCTTTCAAGCCAAACTAGCAATTATATGGCCGCATCCGTTGAATAGTTTCTGATAATATGCCCAAATTGGGCGCGTGCCTCCGTCTTGTGATGGCAAACAATGTTGCCAAAGCGAGGTTCCAACTTGTTTAACAAAAAAACCGTTTTTCATTTTTTGAATGCAAAGACATGCGTTTTTCGTGAAGCGGCTACAAGGAGGGGCACCCCAAACGGCGCCATTCCATGTCTATCTCAAAGTAGGGCCTATTTGATGGACGGTCGCAAAAAAGCATGCATTTCCGACCCTCATAGCTACTCCCGGAAATTCGTACCACCTTCGGCCGATTCAGCTGGAACCGGCTGGAATTTGAACTGCGGGTCCTCCATAGCTTGCCCGTTATTTTCACTAAAAATGCTTTTTAGCCTCACAGGTAGGAATTTCATCACAGAATCGACAACAGATTTGCACGGCTCAAACCCTAGCCACGGACGGCCGCCGCGACAAAATCGGCCGGTTTTTGAAAACACCGTAAAAAATTCAAAAAAAAATCAAAAAATGGGAGACCTCCGCGTCACATCATCAAATGTGGCCTACCAACTAGCAAAAATACTAAACTTGCAATACCGGTGTTTTCTTGAAAAAGTGTTCTCAAAAACGACCTACCATGAATGAAGATTCATGGCTTTCAAGCCAAACTAGCAATGATATGGCCGCATCCGTTGAATAGTTTCTGATAATATGCCCAAATACTAAACTTGCAATACCGGCGTTTTCTTGAAAAAGTGTTCTCAAAAACGACCTACCATGAACGAAGATTCATGGCTTTCAAGCCAAACTAGCAATTATATGGCCGCATCCGTTGAATAGTTTATGATAATATGCCCAAATTGGGCGCATGCCTCCGTCTTGTGATGGCAAACAATGTTGCCAAAGCGAGGTTCCAACTTGTTTAACAAAAAAACCGTTTTTCATTTTTTGAATGCAAAGACATGCGTTTTTCGTGAAGCGGATACAAGGAGGGGCACCCCAAACGGCGCCATTCCATGTCTATCTCAAAGTAGGGCCTATTTTACGGATGGTCGCCAAAAAGCATGCATTTCCGACCCTCATAGCTACTCCCAGAAATTCGTACCACCTTCGGCCGATTCAGCTGGAACCGGCTGGAATTTGAACTGCGGGTCCTCCATAGCTTGCCCGTTATTTTCACTAAAAATGCTTTTTAGCTTCACAGGTAGGCATTTCATCACAGAATCGACAACAGATTTGCGCGGCTCAAACCCTAGCCACGGACGGCCGCCGCGACGAAATCGGCCGGTTTTTGAAAACACCGTAAAAAATTCAAAAAAAATCAAAAAAATGGGAGACCTCCGCGTCACATCATCAAATGTGGCCTACCAACTAGCAAAAATACTAAACTTGCAATACCGGTGTTTTCTTGAAAAAGTGTTCTCAAAAACGACCTACCATGAATGAAGATTTATGGCTTTCAAGCCAAACTAGAAATGATATGGCCGCATCCGTTGAATAGTTTCTGATAATATGCCCAAATTGGGCGCATGCCTCCGTCTTGTGATGGAAAACAATGTTGCCAAAGCAAGGTTCCAACTTGTTTAACAAAAAAACCATTTTTCATTTTTTGAATGCAAAAGACATGCGTTTTTCGTGAAGCGGCTACAAGGACGGGCACCCCAAACGGCGCCATTCCATGTCTATCTGAAAGTAGACCCTATTTTACGGACGGTCGCCAAAAAGCATGCATTTTCGACCCTCATAGCTACTCCCGGCAATTCGGACCACCTTCGGCCGATTCAGCTGGAACCGGCTGGAATTTGAACTGCGGGTCCTCCATAGCTTGCCCGTTATTTTCACTAAAAATGCTTTTTAGCTTCACAGATAGGCATTTCATCACAGAATCGACAACAAATTCGCACGGCTCAAACCCTAGCCACGGACGGTCGCCGCGACAAAATCGGACGGTTTTTGAAAACACCGTAAAAAATTCAAAAAAAATCAAAAAAATGGGAGACCTCCGCGTCACATCATCAAATGTGGCCTACCAACTAGGAAAAATACTAAACTTGCAATACCGGCGTTTTCTTCAGCTACTCGGTATGATTTTAACCTTGATTTCTACAAAATTTACAAAAAAACCCTATTTTTTCTACCCCCAAACCCAAAAGGATTTCCCTCCCACACCAAAATTTCCCTCCACCAAAATTTCCCTCTCCCAAAATTTCCCTCCACTCCCTCTCCCACTACCAGGCGGGTCCCACCATTCCCTCTCCCACTAACACGCTGGATCCCCTCCCCTCCCCTCCCAAAATCTCCCCTCCCCACCCGCAACCCTATCCTACTCCCCATTCCCCATCCCGCAACCCTCCCTCCTCTGCTCCGCCGTCGAACGCCGACAAACCCAGCTCCGCGCCGCCCCGCCGCCCCTCCCCTGCTTCACGCCGCCCCGCTCCATGCCGCACCGCCACCCCTCCCCTTCCTTCCCCAAATTTCCCCATTCCCCTCCCCTCTCCCCGACGAACCCTAGCTTCTCCCTCCCCGAGCCGCCCCGCCGACGACCACTTCCTCCCCTGCTCCGCGCAGCCCCGCCGCCCGTCCTCTGCTCCGCCCCTCCATTCCCCACCTCCCAGCCCCGACGAATCCCCCCTCCCCTCTCCACACCCTGCAACCCTAGCCCCTCCTCCTCTGCTCCGCCCCGCCCCGCTCTGCTCCCCGATGATGAATCGCCGCTCCGCTCCTCTACATCGACGACGGTGGTGACAAGAGGGTAGATGCGAGCGACGACTACGATAGGAGCCACTACTGCATCATCTACAACACGACGACAGGTACTCCCCTTGTTAGGGTTAGGATTTTCTGGTGGTTCGGTGGATCTCATGGTGCATCTTCTAGGGTTAGGATCTCATGGTGCATCTTCTAGGGTTAGGATCTCCTGATGGTTAGGGTTAGGATCTCTTGGTGGTTAGGGTTCTTCTTCATGGGGATGGGGATGGATTCATGGGGTTAGGATTCATGGGATGATATCCTTCTTGTTCATGGGGTTAGGGTTCGTGTCGTTGGTAATGTGATTTTTTGATGGAGATGGATTCATGGGGTTAGGGTTTTGTGGGGAGGTGGTTCTTTAATCTAGATTTTGTATGCTCTATTTTGATTTTGCATCCCTGTCAATGTCGTTGCCTGATGTTTTGTGTTGTCATGTGGATGCCCTGTGGCAGCTCATCCATGGCCTTGTTTGTCATGCAGGTCATTGAGCAGCATCAGGAGGAGGAGCTCAAGAACGGCTACCACAAAAGTATGTTTTTGTCCATCTCCATCTCCCTCTGCTGCCAATCCTTGTTATGGTTTGTTAATCTTTACTTGTCATAGTGTATTACTTCAGAGCCATTTGCTTTGTTAATCCTTGTTATGCTTTGTTAATTTGTAGTCATAGCGATTTGCTTGCTTGATGACATTGAAGTTGATGTTTGTAAGAGGTCGTTTGTAGCCATACTAATAGTTAACATGATGTAGTAGTTTTCTCTTTGGAATCCCTAGCAGGTACTAAAGTTTTGGATTATATTGCATATTCCTTTTAAATTAACTTGGCTAGTTTAGTGCCACCTCTTGAGTTAAATAAGAACCTGGAGTAAGCTATTGTGATGTAATTGTTGTGCCATTGTGTGAAGTATTGATATCCATTTGCATCTTCGCAGAAATGGCTACATGTTCTTTGAGAAATCTTCCTTTGAAGCCTTCTCCCTGTTTTGTATTTGCTAGAATAAGGATGTTATTCTTTTTGGGTGTTCGATTTGTTTTGCTTGCTGTGGCACTCTGTTAATTGTTCTTGATTATGGTCACCACTAAATCTAAAGCTCTGTAGTTGTTGTTCCCATGCTATCTAGGGTATGTAGGTTCCCATTCATGTTTGGTTTCTATCCTGTGAGCTCCTGCCATGCTTTGGTTTACATATAGAAACCTTTCTGCTCACTGTACTACTAGAGTAGTTCATGTAGGTGTGATATATGCTCTCTGGGTTAGTCTAGTTAATTCATGGTGTTCATTACTAAATAATTAAGTCCATCTGCCATTACTGTGAGCTATACTAATACTAGCACGAGACATTGCCATTCCTACGAGCTATACTAATACTAAATGATTAAGTCCATCTGCCATTCATGGTGTACCTGATAGTGTTGTCACAATACCAATCATATACTATAGACCATTGTGCTATACTAATACTAGCACGAGACGTTGTCAGATTTACCACATGATGTATATGTGATCATGTGGGGACTGGGGAAGGAAAGAGAGTGCGGGGTGGGCTCTATCAGCAGTACATGCTTAATTAGGGTTTCCATCAGCAGTACTTGCTAGTATAAGTATAACTTGGAGAAGGAGCTACTTGCTTGCTTATTAATTAGGGTTTGTATCAATAGTACTTGCTTGCTTCTCTTCAATTTCCTTCATTGCTTGCTTGTTTCTATCAGTAGCACTTTGCTTGCTTGCTTGCTTGTATTAGTAGCACTTATGCACTTTGCTTACTTGCTACTAGTGTACATGCATGCTTGTTTAGTGCACTTACATGTTTGCTTAATTAATAACACTAGATCACTGTATTGTTGATCCATCAAGTTTGTTTCACATGTATTACATGTATGTGCATGATGGTCCACATGCTTTCCTTTATTGATACAAGTGCATCATTTTACTTTATCCCTGTTGTATCTGATTGTTGTTTATTTTATTTTGCAAGCACCACCTCAAGATCATCCATGGCAAGGATGACAATGTCAAGCATGAGGCCAACCGTTGGTATGCAACTTGCTCCTTGTGGTTATACTGTCAGTTTCATAAAATCTGTGTCTTAATATGCTAAGTGAAATGTATTGCTGCAATCTGAATAAGCTGGCTTAATTGTGCCTGTGTGCTGTTAGTCTTCCTTACCTGAATAACTAGGATTAAATGATAATAAAATTTCATAAGATATGTTTGGCTGCCTGTCCATGCATTCCAAACATTCACCTAATAGTTACGTTTCCTTTATCATGCAAAGAAGAGCCTCTCACCGAGTACGAGAAGGTTAGGGCTAGAAATATCATGAGGAACAATCGAATGTTGCAGTCCCTTGGCATCGGTGCAATAGCGTCGATGATTAGGAAAACAAATGGTGTACAAGAAGGTAGAAGTGATGAGGTTCAAGAGGGTAGTGGAGTTATCAATGATGACCCAGAGTACAATCCTAAGGAGGATGAAGTTATTGATGGAGAGGAAGTGGATGATGTTGTAGTCAACAAGATTGTTAAGGTGCAAACTCTGTCTTGCTTGGAGGGTTGGGGTTCTGTTATTCTATGTTATTCCTTGTGCTCACATATTTCTCTTGTGATCTAATGCTTTTTTCCGTGCTGTTTATATGAGGCACTAAAGGAATCTAGGACGAAGAGGCCTGGTGTTAAGAAGACAGTCAGCAAGAAGAACAAGAGCTCAGAAACATCTGCTGCAATGCCTCCAGGAAGGGTGATGGCCCCAGCTCCAGGACAAAAAAAGAGGATCCTGGAACCTGATGAACCTGCCCTTGATAGAGTCACAAGGCAGAAAGCAAGGATGGCGACTGCGACGGACCATCAGGAAAGTATGCTGCGCATGGACTCTCAGACCTCGGTGCAAATGGGTGATGAGTTGCCGCCCATGGATGAAGGAACCACTCTCAGCATGGATGGAAGTGGCACTGTCTGCCTAGATGAAGCAGGAACCATCTGCATTGATGAAGCAGGCACTGTCCACACATACCTCAGCCCTGCTGCACCTTCTATTGATAGGAACGCTGTCATCAATGAAGAAGAACAGCAGCTTGTGCTTCAATCAGGCAAGTTGACCTTTGCAATGCTATCTTTTACTAGTGCATTTTCCAAATGGAATGATCATGTATGCTTTTGTCGATTCCTGCATTTGTTGATTTATATTCTAATTTATGAGTTCAGTTTCATTTTCAGATGCAATGACTCCCAAGACTAGACTTAGAAAGGGCAAAGGGCTAGAGAGGATCACCAAGTTGCTTGGTAGCAAGGTGCCTATCCAAATTGCCGAAGGGATGATTCGTCAGAGAAGCCTCTGCAGGCAGCAAAGCTTGCTTCTGAGTGTGGACTCATTGCAAAAAGCCATCTTCCAGTTCTTCCTCACTTCAAGCTATACAAAAAAATGCAAGTCTATTAGAGAACTACATTGGGAAAGTTGTTGTAAGCTACTTGTTTCATAGTTAATGTGCTATCTATTTTCTGTTACACCTATGCATGATCACTAATATTGTTCCTACCTTGTTTGCTATCTTGGTAGGCAAATTTTGAGATGAACACGGACTCGGAGACTATCAAGACCTCGTGCAAAGATATTCTGCAGAAATATTCAAAGAACAGACGCCATCAGATCAAGAAGAAGTATTTTGATACCGTAGCCGCAAATAAAGTCAGCATTAAGTCTCCGGTGCCTGATCTAACGGATGGTGAATGACAAGCTCTGGTGGAGATGTGGTCTACCCCAAGACACAAGGTTTGTCTCTGCTTTTTTTGATGCTTTATGTTCTGCACATGATATGCTAGTGCTAGATCATGCTGACAGTATGTTTTTTTGTAGGAAACCTGTGTGTCGAACAAGATGAATAGAGAAAAAGTCGTGTACAATCACATAACTGGTTCCAGGCACTACACAGCACACATTTTTGCCACTGTGAGAACTCTTCTCTAGAGACCTTACCGTTTGATCCTCATTGAATAACATTTCTGATTCTTGCTGAATAACATTTTGATTTTTGTTGAAAAACATTTTAGAAAGAAGAGCGTAAGGGTGAGGAGCTGCCTGCGATTGACTTGTCTAAGGCCACCCACAACAGCAAGAAGCACGGGTTTTCGGAGCCAGTCAAGACTGCTATAGTAAGTCACTCCATGCTTTGCCCTGTTTGATTCACAGCCAGCTTTGATGCTTTGATGATTTGATCTTGTTTGATTCGGAGCCAGTCAAGAACACACGCTATGTTCCATGCTTTGATGTTGTTTGATAGTTCAACAAAGATATCAGAACTTGCTGTAGCTATTTGATGCACTTTATGATATGATGAAATTTGATCTGAATGTTAGTTTGATGATCGGCTCACTCGGGAAGCCATCTTATATAGAACCACCATTCTAGGCTTAATGAAGTGATCATATTGTTCCAATTGCATGTCTCCAGGTCACTAGTCATCATCTTCTTGTATAGATTTTGTGTGCTGGTTTGGTTACTTCAAATAATCCATTTGTGTGCTGGTTTGGTTTATCTTGCTTGGTTTGGTTTGCAAAATGTGAAATAGATCTCCCACTAATGCCTATCATTTTCCTCCATATGCTAGCTTGAGATGGAAAAAATGAAGGACACGCCGGTACCAGAAGGTGAAGAGCCAAAGTCTGCTGTTGAAATTGTCGAACAAGTCCTCAAGACCGAAGTCAAGCAAAGCACATTCCTTAGGAATGTTGGGCTCCAGTAATCTAGGAACAACTCCGGCAAAGCAACAACTGAAGTTGCTGCTCATGTTCGTGACCTTGAGCAGAAGCTGGAGAGGTCTGAGCTTCAAGCTGAAGTGATGCAAGAAGAATTGGCGGCAATCAAGATGAAGGTGGAAGAATCTGAAGCTGCACGCGACAAGGAACTTGAGCTGCTGCCCAAGAAGTCTCAAGAGCAGGAAGAGCAGTTATCCCACTTGATGGCTCTCTTTGGAGCTAAGGCAGTTTGATGGTCTTTGAACTTGCTGTGCAGTTTGTCTTTGAACTTGATGTGAAGTTATGTCGTAGTAGGTCATGAACTTATGTGGATCTGGTAGTGTTTTGCATCTGGTAGTGTTTGTTGCATTTTGCACTTGGTAGTGTTTTGCATCTGGTAGTGTTTTGCACCTGGCTATTTTAAGCCTTGTGGATCACTTGTGGATCTTGTGAACCTGGGCCTGTTTATAGTTATGTGGATCTTGTGAACCTGGGCTTGTGGATCATTTTCTGAAGTCATGCAAAATATGAACCTGGGCTCTAAAAAGGCCGAGGCCCAAACAAGAATTAGATTAAAAAGGCTTGGGCCTAAAAAAAGAAATGACTGTAAGAAAAAAATTTACAAAAGGTTGCATAACACAAAATAAAAACGCCAAGGCCCAAATTCGAACTAGATTAAAAAGGCTGTGGCCCAAAACAATAGTGGAATATAAAAAAATCAATAGAAAAAGGCTCCATTCCCAGAAAATAAAAGGCCAAATTATTGGGCCAGGCCCATGCAGATAAGCAGAATAAAGAGAAAAAAAATTAAATGGGCTGAATTATTGGGCTTGGCCCATCAAGACGGCTGAAATGGACCGGGCTGATTCTATTTTACGACCTTTTCATTTGGTCGTAAGTCTGCCACGTCAGCCTGCCACGGTAGATCTGACGTGGTGTGGTCGGATTGCTTGTGACCAAAACAGTTGGTCGTTAAATCTACGACATTTTTTGGTCATAAACATTTGCGACCATTCCAGAAGAAAGGTCGCTAATGTCAGTTTATGAGGGCGAGCTTTTGACCTTATGTTTTTGGTCACAAAAAGGTCACAAATGGAAATTTGTGACCATTCAGTGACCAATAGTGGTGGTCACAAGTTGACATATTTCTTGTAGTGGGTTGCCACAAGGGATTGCAGACGGGGACCCCCACGACCACTACACCCACGGCCCCGACGAACCGCCTCCCACACATCCCCATCGATGAACTGCAAAATACCCCATTGTCTTCCATCTCTGCCTCATTCACAGGAACCATCATTGCCGCTTCCATCTCCACTGCACACAAACCACAAACTTCTCCTCCAAAGCCCACAATCGCCGAAGGAAGGCGATGGTGGAGGAACCGTCCGCCAAGCGACATCATGGCGAGACGTCAGACAAGACCAGCAACCTCGTCGACGTTCACATCCCCGGAGAGAAGCGCGAGTACACGAGAACCCTCACAGGGGTTGAGCTCCACGGCAAAGAGACGCTGGAGATCGTCTGCACCAGCAAACCAGACAAGGTCGACGAGATGATGAGGAGGCTCAGGATGAAGGGTGGCGGCTTGTATCCGAGCTTCATCGGAGTTGATGTGGAATACACAAGTGAAGATGAAACTCCACAGATGACGGCAGTCCTGCAGTTGTGCGTCGAGGAATTCTGCTTGGTGTACCACATCGCAGCGGCCACAAAGTGGTAACCCATACTACTGTTCATTCATCTATTGTACTAGTACTACTCCCTAAAAACTTCATTAAACTTGTTTCCCAACTAGATGAACTACTATAGTTTGTGAAGTGGATTTACGAGTACATGTTTCTCAAGTTACATGCATTTCTGAAACTGTGAAGTGGATTGTTTCACCAGATTAGCATCTGAAAACTGATGCATTGGATTAGTATCTGAAAAATGTTTATAGAATTCTGAACTTGATGCCCCAAATTAATTTCTGAACTTGATGTACAGGCATATATTCTGATCTTGATGCACTAGTATAGTTTATAGAATTGTTGTATTAAAAGATGTTTGGTGAAGTAGTATAGGTCCATATCTTGATGCACATGTTGCTCAAATTAATTTCTGAAGTTGATATAGAATTGATGCACAAAGATGTATCAAGAACTGGTATAGGTCTTTTATTCAACAAAAAAGAAAACTAAACTTGAATCAAGCAGCACATATATCATTGACTCTAGTAAAAATGATTCTTCAATTTGGTGAAGCATTTCGTGAAGCACTGAAGATAGCAAAAAAGAAAAATTACATGGTGTAGTTTAATTTAATTTTAGGACTTTGTGTACTAGTTTCTGAACTACATTCATCCATGACTTATACTATATAAGGATCTACCTCATGGATTATCACTTGTAAAACCAAAAAGCAGAAGAATTAAATCTTCAAAAAAGAACACTAACCTTCAATATGTGTCTCCCCCCTTTAGGACCAAGAGCCTCAAACAGTTCCTGCGGGAGGAGAAATTGTACACATTTGTCGGTTTTAGCATTGGAGGTGACAAGCGCATGCTGGACAAGTCTGGTTTGGAGATCAACCCCAACAATTTCATCGACATGCAGCGCAAGTGGAAAGATCCAACCACCAACAAATACTATGACTCCTTGGCTGATGTTGCAGGCGGTGTCATCCACTCATTCTAGAAAGGCATGAAGAAGAAGATCGAGAGGAAGGAAGACCACAAACTGTGGGGGACCAGCCCGCTGCCAGACAAGCTCATCGAGCATGCAGGAATAGATGCGTACGCCACGTACAAGTCAAGGAAGACAATCGACAACATCGTCACAGGTTGGGATATTTCAAAAGAGCAGGAGGCTGACCCCTACTACCACTGCAACTTCGCGGGATGAAGATGCATTAAAGTTTGCCTTCGTGTTGCTCGCTGAGGGAGTCCTGGATTAGGGGGTGTCCGGATAGCCGGACTATACCTTCGGCCGGACTCCTGGACTATGAAGATACAAGATTGAAGACTTCGTCCCGTGTCCGGAAGGGACTTTCCTTGGCGTGGAAGGCAAGCTTGGCGATACGGATATGTAGATCTCCTACCATTGTAACCGACTCTGTGTAACCCTAGCCCTCTCCGGTGTCTATCTAAACCAGAGGGTCTTAGTCCGTAGGACGAACAACAATCATACCATAGGCTAGCTTCTAGGGTTTAGCCTCTCTGATCTCGTGGTAGATCTACTCTTGTACTACCCATATCATCAATATCAATCAACAAGGACGTAGGGTTTTACCTCCATCAAGAGGGCCAGAACCTGGGTAAAACATTGTGTCCCCTGCCTCCTGTTACCATCCGCCTAGACGCATAGTTCGGGACCCCCTACCCGAGATCCGCCGGTTTTGACACCGACATTGGTGCTTTCATTGAGAGTTCCTCTGTGTCGTCACTTTTTGGCCCGATGGCTTCTCCGATCATCAACAGCGATGCGATCCAGGGTGAGACTTTTCTCCCCGGACAGATCTTCGTATTCGGCGGCTTTGCACTATGGGCCAATTCGCTTGTTCATCTGGAGCAGATCGAAAGCTACGCCCCTGGCCATCAGGTCAGATTTGGAAGTTTGAACTACACGGCCGACATCCGCGGAGACTTGATCTTCGATGGATTCGAGCCACAGCCAAGCGCGCTACACTGTCACAATGGGCATGATCTAGCTTTGCCGCCGAACAGTGCCCTGGAGGCTGCATCTGTGTCTGCTCCAACCCCTAGCTCGGGGCCGATCACACCAATCGAGGATGGGTGGTTAGACACCGCCTCGGGGGCTGCAATCTCTACGGCGATCAAGCCGAACACCAGCCTTATCCTCTACGAAGCCCGTGACTCCAAGGTGCCGGACTCCGAGCCCTCTGCGCCCCTACTGATCTAATCCGATTGGGTGCCAATCATGGAGTTCACCGCCGCAGACATCTTTCAGCACTCACCCTTCGGCGACATTCTGAATTGACTCAGGTCTCTCTCTTTGTGAGGAGAGCCCTGGCCGGACTATGACCGGCAGGATTGGGATGTGGACGACAAAGAAATTCGATGCCCACCCACCACCCACTTCGTAGCCACTGTCGATAATTTAAATGACGTGCTCTAATTAGAATCCAAAGTCATCAACGGTATGGACGACGATGTAGGAGATGAACATGAACCAACGCCTATAAGGCACTGGAAAGCCACCTCATCTCATGATGTATACGTGGTGGACACACCCAAAGGAAGCGACAACGAGGAACACAGGGATGCAAAGAGGGATCGTTCACTCGAAAAGCAATCAAAGCGGCGGCGTAAGCACCACTCCAAGCCCCGCCTCGACAGAGACAGCAGCCATACAGACTCAACCATAGAGTAGGACAAGTCGGAGGACGACGAACATGCCTTCGAGCAAGCGTCCGAACAGGGCAACTTGGATAAACAAACCGAACACCCCGCCCCCGGCAAAAACAACAGTCCGGACGACCTTACGCCGGATAAACTCATGGAGCAGAAGAAGCTCCACAAAAGGCTCGTCGCCACTGCGCATAGCCTGAAAAAGCAGAAGCGGAAGCTCAAAACTACGGAAGATGCACTCATAATCAGATGGAGCAAAGTATGCAACACCGCAGACAAATATGGTGGCAATCGCCGCACAAAAAGCTATCCAAAGCGAATGCTACTGCCTGAATTTGGCGAGAAGGCCTTAGAGCCCCCGCATTCAAAAAATAGGAAAGCCATCCGGTCGGATAGACGACCGCATGGCCAGCATGGAGCGGCAAGCGGCGCCGCACACAAGTCGGCACGCTATCCACCAAAGGATCTGCATCAAAAAGACGGCCCAGCCAGATCTATCTACGGGCCAAGAAAGCAAGCTCTAGTAAGCAATGCAACACAACAAATATCCGAACATCACGGCACACCCAAATACAGGGGTGCCGCACACCCCCTATGTTTCACCGATGAGGTGCTGGACCATGAATTTCCAGCGTGATTCAAGCCCGTAAACATAGAGGCGTACGACGGAACAACAGACCCTGGGTCTGGATCGAGGATTATATCCTCCACATACACATGGCCAGAGGAGATGACCTCCATGCCATAAAATACTTACCCCTCAAGCTTAAAGGGCCAGCTCGGCATTGGCTCAAAAGCCTTCCCAAAAACACCTTTGGAAGTTGGGAAGAGCTTGAGGATGCTTTCCGGGCAAATTTTCAAGGGACCTATGTCCACCCTCCGGATGCAGACGATCTCAGTCACATAACTCAACAGCCCGGAGAGTCAGCCCGGAAATTCTGGAACAAATTTCTTACTAAAAAGAATCAAATAGTCGACTGTCCGGACGCCGAAGCCCTAGCAGCTTTTAAGCATAACGTTCGAGACGAATGGCGCACCAGACACCTCGACCAAGAAAAGCCAAGAACAATGGTCGCATTAACAAGCCTCATGACCCGCTTTTGCGCAGGAGAGGACAGCTGGTTGGCAAGATGTAGCACCAGCAACCCAAGTACATCCGTAGTTAGGGATGGAAACTGAAAACCCCGACGCAGCAAGGACCAGCGCCGGAATAAGGGAAACAAACCAAAGAGCACGGCGGTCAACGCCGGATTCTAAAGCTTGCGGCAGAATCAGAGAAAGCCGCCCCTCAAGGATAACAGGGACGAGCTATCCAACTTAAACAAAATCTTGGACAAGATATGTCAAATACACAGTACTCCCGGGAAGCCTGCGAACTATACCCACAGAGATTGTTGGGTTTTCAAGCAAGCCGGCAAACTCAACGCCGAACACAAGGGGCTCGACACACCAAGTGAGGACGACGACGAACCCCACAAGCAGAGCACCAGGAAACAAAAGGATTTCCCACAAGAAGTCAAAACAGTAAACTTACTTCACGTGACGAACAGAACGGCGCAACCAGAGATACGCGCCATACGGCCTATACCAAAGGAGTCTCGCCAATGGTTGTTAAAACCGATCACCTTCGACCATCAGGATTACTCTAGAAGTATCTGGAACGCAGGCTGGACTGCCTTGGTATTAGATCCAATAATCGGCGGACTCCACTTTACAAATGTCCTGATGGACGGCGGCAGTGGTCTAAACCTGTTATACCAGGACACAATCTACAACATGGGGATAGACCCAACAAAAATTTGCCATAGCAAAACCTCCTTTCAAGGGGTAACGCCAGGCCCAGATGCCCGCTGTATGGGTTCTCTCCGGCTAGAAGTTATGTTTGGCTCCCCCGATAACTTCCATCGCGAACAGCTAACTTTCCACATCGCCCCATTCTCATGTAGCTATCAAGAACTGCTGGGACGCGAAACTTTCGCCCGCTTTAATGCAATACCGCATTATGCATCTCTTACGCTTAAGATGCCCGGTCCACGAGGCATCATCTCATTAAAGGGAAAACATTGAGTGTTCTTCTCGTGCGGAAGACAGTGCGGCTGCCTTGACAGCCCCACAATAAAGCGGCTTCACCAGCCAAAGCACCTAAACAGGTCGTCAAGACCACGGACACGGCTAGACGAGTCCGACATAAACATACAATTGATAAAGGCTTAATAGCCGTATACCCCTGTACTAGGGGCTCCGCGCAGATAAAACAAGAGACAATAAAGCTCAATTTTACCCATTTCGATTTATACTTTGTTTATTTAGTATAACTTATGTTCGGCACGATCTTTCTTAAACTAAGTTCCTCTCTTTTACAGATGAACACCGTGCTACGCCCGTCCAGGATACGGCACAACGGAGACACAGGCGCAGACGTGCAACAGGGACCCGTTCCAAGGATTCTTTTCAGATTAAGACCCTACGTAAACCTTTTTTACTGTCTCTTGTTGATACACATCCCGTGGTTTCTTGGTATAACCAAGGAGGAGGCTGGCATTTTGGCATGTGGCCACGTCAGAGTTTTGCGTGTACCTGGACACTAGGGGCTTATTACTAAGGGCGTTATCCCACCCGCCCTCATAAAGACCGAATACCTTAGGGAGTGTTCGGCGTCGCGAGTTTGGCCTTATATGCATCAGCTCCGAATCATGTCTTCAGTCAAATGTTGGGTTTGCCCGGCTCCAGTGTTTTGCTGCCTTACGTTCCGGTCTATCGGCTAAGGCGGCACCAGGAGAACTACTGCGATTGTGCCCCGGTTCGGCCAGGTGAGAACCTCAGTAGAGAAAGCCGAAAACTGACTATCATGATATAGCGTGAGACTGGTCAACCATTTGATGACTTACCGGAATCTTTAGGATTCCTCCGCATTAACGAAGGGCCATTTCTCGGCCAGGCACATATGCGCCCCAAGTTCGGGCGAGCGCAGGCGCCACCAGGGGCTATATAAGTAGCCTCACTGTCAAACTCCTATGGCTAAGTGAAAGTGATAAAGCATCATAGTCCGATTGCCTAGTTCGCTGCGCAATCACCTCCTTTGTAGGACCAAGACATTGGATCAAGTGTGAAAATGCGCCTTCTGCGAACACCACCGCATTATGTGCGTGGGGGCTGAAGCCGACGACTGCCATCTTTCAGATTATATATACAGATATGTTAAACGGCTGCACAGGAGGTATTATAATACTTGCAGGCACAAGTATAAAAAGCTTCTACAATTTATCAAAATATTGTTTTACAATAATATATGTTATTCGAATATAGTATCCTTCGAGCACTGCGTCTCTATTAAACGAGCGCCTTGCAGAACTTCCTGAAAATAGTGCTCGGCAGGTACTCGGTTTCCATCCGAGTCTGGGGATGCAACAGCGGTGGCCTCCATTTCCGCCCAGTATGTATTGACACGGGCAAGAGCCATCCGCGCACCCTCTATGCACGCTAACCTCTTCATTGCATCCATATGCGACACCGCACCAAGGAACTGCTGCACCAAGTTGAAATAACTTTTCGGCTCTGGCCTCTCTGGCCATAGATGACTCATGACATACTTCATGGCGAGTCCGGACAACCTATTCAACTCGGCCCATTCGGCCAAACGATCGGCTAATGACAGTGGACGCTCTAGATTGTGGAATTGCGACCAAAAGAGCTTTTCCACTTCGCGATCTTCTTGATCTCAGAAGTGTTTGGCCGCATCTGCGGCACTCGCTACCAAATCCAGATAGGTGTCCGTCGTACTCCACATCAGATTTAATGGAGCATGTTTAGGATCACAAAACTTCCTCCGTAGCATAAAGGGCTTTCCAGCCGCGATCTCTCCGGCCTGACGCAGCTCCTCCTTCATAGCTCTCATCGCAGAGCGAGCATCCTTGGCATCGGCAACGGCCTTCTCCAGGTCCGTCTGTTCCGCCTGATCTTCTTTTTCAAGAAGCTTGCAACGGTCTGTAGCGCTCTTCAACTTCACAGCCATCTCGACCATTTCCTTCTTGCTTTGGCAGTGAGCAGCCTATTCGGCTTTCAGCTCTTCAATTGCCTTTCCGGCAGCTGCATCACTTTTTCTGGCTTGCTCCTTGGGTTGGGCAAGTTCCGCCCGAAGATTCTCCATGGCAGCAGCACCATCTGCATCAAGCGCACACATTGTAAGATACTGGCATAACGCTCCTCTTACCAGGTGCCGCCGGAGTAATTACATACCTTGTGCCTCGTCAAGCCGCTTCTTGACAAGCGCGATGTCGGCATCTGCCACGTCAAGTTGCAGCTTTAGCTCGGCAAATTCATCAGTCTCGCTGGCCACCCAACACTTCGCCACCTACGTATGAAGGCGGCATATTAGACCTGTGATTATGATCCTCTGCGCGCCGTCACTTTTGACAACGCACAGAGTCTCAGGGGCTACTATCTACACAGGGCGCATCTTATTTATGCGCAACTGTCCAAAAGGGTACATTATCTCACGTACCTCAAAACCTGGCAGTAAACTCCTGATGGCCTCGTGCAATCCGCTCTCCGCGGATGAAATCCTCTCAATCACCGTACCCATCAATGCACGGTACTCCTCTGAGATAGATGCTCGCCCTAGCAGATCCTTCAGCTCCTCCGACCGCGCACCCGACGGTGCCGGACTCGTCCAATGGCCATTTTCGAAGGCCGGACACGGAGGGCTTTGGGGGGCCATATGACTACCTTCCGGCCCTACCGGATTCGAGAAACCCTCCACGACGATACCTCAGGGTCACCCGCCTCGCAAGGAGGTACGGCAGGGGGAGGCGTTCCGCTCTCCATCATCTCCGGAAGAAGATCCCCCGAAGACGAGCTCTGCTGAGAAGGGCTAAGGTCCGAGCTACAAGGTAAATTTTCGATTACTTTTCTTAGATATAAAGCAGGGATTTCCCTCATTTCCTAAAAAGAAAACTCCTCTCTACTTACGGCTCGTTGGAGGTATGATCCCCTTGAGGGCATAATTCGGCCGAAGTATCCCCCAGCACAGGACCCTCTGGCGAAGATTTCTTCCCCCGCTTTGAGGCCATGGTCTCCGGGTCTTCAGAGGCGGTCCTCTTCTTCCCTTGAGGAGAAGAATTTTCGATTCCTCCCTTCCAAACAGCCTCCTTCGAGGAGGTCGTAGCTTCCTTGTCCCCTCCCTCGCTTTCCTCCGAAGGCACAACCTCCAACATCCTGACTAGCACGGGACCCGGCGTGGTCTCGGGGAGGGGGGCCGGACACCTGATTAGCTTTGCTTTCGCTATCCACTCCTGTTTAAAGGACAACTATTTTAAGGGCAATTTTATAAATATGCGGATTGCGAGTCCAGGCACAGGGCTACTTACTTGAGTATCCGGGCGGTTGCAGCTCAGACCTGCGTCCTCGGTCAAGTCCGGACACATTGCTTGTGATCCAAAGAGCAATTTGTACATCTCCACGGGCGTCGTGGTCCCTCCGGATTGAACTCCCACAGGCGGAGGGGGCGACATTTGCAGGGCAGAGCTCGGCGAATCAGCATAACCTGTGTCACCGCGACCAGACTGATATATCTTTCTAGGAGATCTCAAATGCGGCCTTGCAACAAGGGCACGTCCTTGGAGGGACCCCAGTCAAGTCCTTTATTGACCCATGACACTAGCTATGGTGGGGGACCCGAGCGAAAGGCAGGTGGCGCCACCCACTTGGTGCTCCTAGGAGCGGTGATATAAAACCACTCTCGTTGCCATAACCTGGACTCCTCTTGAAAAGAGCCCTCGGGCCATGGAGCACCAGCATTCTTTCTTATAAAAGCACCTCCACACTCTGCGTGCCGTCCCTCGATCATCTTCGGCTCTACTTTGAAGGTCTTGAGCCATAGTCCGAAGTGAGGAGTAATACGGAGGAAGGCTTCACACACGACGATGAATGAGGAAATATGGAGGATGGACTCCGGGGCTAAGTCGTGAAATTCCATCCCATAATAATACATGAGCCCCCTCACGAAGGGATCCGTCGGGAAGCCTAGCCCCCGAAGGAAGTGAGACATGAACACCACACTCTCACCAGGCTTGGGAGTGGGAATGACCTGCCCTTGAGCAGGCAGCCTATGCCAGATTTCGCCGGTCAAGAACCTGGCCTCTCTCAACTTTAGCACGTCCTCCTCCGTGACGGAGGAGGGCATCCATCGGCGTCGAAGGTCGGAACCGGACATTGTTAAAGGTCCGAAGCGCCTGAAATCTGGAGCCTTGGGTGTTGGAACTCGAGGCGAAGGGCGAACTCTTTTGAGATTGAAAGAAGGGAGTAAGGCCTTGGTCTCTTTATAAGAGGTTGAATACCAAGGGCCCTCCCCATGACCGTTTGGGACTCGCCTTTGATCGAGAAAACATACCAACAGGTACGGTTGGGTTACCCACGCCCGTATTGATGAGAATCCCGGAATAAGGGGACACGATCTCTGCTTTGACAAGACGTGCCAAGGAAACCGCCTCGCTAAACGCGCTAAGGTGGGACAGTAAAACGATTCAAGTAAAGACCTGGCCGTGGTGTGATGTCACGCTACGGAATACGTCAGCAAATTAGATTTGTGTAAATATTATTCTCTCTATGGCAATATGTGGAAACTTATTTTGCAGAGCCGGACACTACATTTGTGTTCAAAATCTTTTATGAAGTACTTGGAGGAGGAACCCACCTTGCAATGCCGAAGACAATCTGCGCGCCGGACTCGTCGTCATTGAAGCCTGGTTCAGGGGCTACTGAGGGAGTCCCGGATTAGGGGGTGTCCGGATAGCCGGGCTATACCTTCGGCCGGACTCCTGGACTATGAAGATACAAGATTGAAGACTTTGTCCCATGTCTGGAAGGGACTTTCCTTAGCCCGAGGGCTCTTTTCCTTGAACCGACTATGTGTAACCCTAGCCCCTTCCCGTGTCTATATAAACCGGAGGGTCTTAGTCCGTAGGACGAACAACAATCATACCATAGGCTAGCTTCTAGGGTTTAGCCTCTCTGATCTCGTGGTAGATCTACTCTTGTACTACCCATATCATCAATATCAATCAAGTAGGACGTAGGGTTTTACCTCCATCAAGAGGGCCCGAACCTGGGTAAAACATTGTGTCCCCTGCCTCCTGTTACCATCCGCCTAGACGCACAGTTCGGGACCCCCTACCCGAGATCCGCCGGTTTTGACACCGACACTTGCGCTTATGCTTGTCCTTAATCTTGTTTTTTCAGATTTGTAGTTTGCTTTTGTTATGTTGAACCAGCTACCTTATGTTATGTGTGTCAGCGTTTGAACAAGTTTGCCTATGTCCATCAAGTACATCGTTTGCTTATGTCATTCAACAAATATGATAGCTTCCTATTTTGTTGATCTATCATTTCAAGTTGAACTAGGTTGAAGTTGAAACTTTATGGCTGCCACACAACACTAGTAATGGAGCAACAAAATCAAACATGGATAATTTGATTCTTTTGTAGTTCCAACTCATATTTCAGATGTTTTGAAGAAGTCATTTTATCTTCTCTCATGAAAATCATTGAGTTGCTTAAAGTTTCTCAAATTGAAATAGTTCCAAATAGAATTCAAATCTTTTCAAAACCCTTTTCATTTATTTAAATGGAAGAAGTCATGTCATCTTCTCTCTAGGCTTTTGTGATGAAATGAATTTGAATTCATGGAGATCATAAATGCAAGATGAATGTTTGGGAAAGTCCTTTTATTCCCTCTCATTTATCTTTCAAAAAGTTTCAAATTTCACTCAAATTCACACATCACAATCAAACTATCTATTTATTTTTACATTCCAAAATTTAGAATTTTGGGATGTTACAAACCTACCACCCTTAAAATGAATCTCGTCCTTGAGATTCGGAGAGGCTAGAAATTATTTTCAATTTGGAGTTATTTGGGTTTTATTCAAATTATTTTTCTCCAAAAATAAAATAAATGGAAAATAGGTTAAAATGATTCCCTACATCATAAAATTGGATATAAATAAATTTGAAATCATTTTGGTTTTTTTAAAATGATTTTTATTGGGTTTTATTGCATCAGTAGCACTCTTTGTTTTATTTTCATTTTTGCAGATTTTACTTGGCACTAGAGAAATGTTCATGTTGTAAAAAATATGTTTCTGAAAATTTTGATATATAATATGCCTATGTAAAAATGCATTTTAATTTTCGTTATTCAGTTTATCATTTTCTGTTAAAAAAACAAAATCTGCGCGTGCACGTGGAACTAACTGTCGCCCACGTGCACAGCATAGTGGCAGCGGGCACCCCATCTTTTCTTTTTCTTTTTCCTACATGGGCCAGGCCCAGCCAACCCTTTTTTCACTTTGACTGAATTTTGTTTAAAAAAAACTACAGTGCGTGGCCGGGCCGAACTTTTAGCGCATAATCTTTTTCAAATTTCATCCACGTACGTATATGTTTAGTCCCACATTGCCTAGCCTTTGACCCTTAAACCTTTTTTCCACCTATAAATATAGACCCATAGAGCTTCCAAAAATCATCCGATTCGGATTAAACCAATATTTTGGTTTGACTAGATTCATTTAAGAAAAATATTTTTCTTCTCTCCGGCGCGACTTCTCGAAGTTGTCTCCTTTCTCTGAAGTCATCTTTTCTCTACCTTATAAAGATATCTTTCTTTGTTTTTTTATACTTCTGCAGTTTATTATTTCTAGAATATTACTGTAAAATAATTAGATTATCAATTAGTCTATATATTTATATATTACACCTAGAATTCTTTCAGCCGTAGCTATTTTTTCCCGTAAAACAGCTAAACCCTGATTTTTCAAAAAGCCATAACTTTTTACTCATTCATCCAAATTAGATGAAACCAGTGCCTATAGTTTTGTCTTGTTTTCACCTATCCAGTGAACCTGTCACATCAACTTTTTGAAATTTTTAAATTTCAAAATTTGTTCAAATTCATATTCAAACTTCTTTTGTTCATAACTCGAGTTTTATAACTCCGTTTGAGTTGATTCTTTTTGCAAATCGAAGCTCTTGACCTAAACTTTCTGATAAGGCCAAATTCACTTAATTTTGGTACTGTTAGAAATTGTTTTATGTTTCAAGAGTTATTTTCTTGGTTTTTTTATGTATTCCGAGTTGTCTTCTTCGTTCTTCCTGATCTTTTGGGTGATTGCTTATGTGTGGTTACTATTGCTTTCTCACGCTAGATTGACCGGAGTGTGACGAGTAGACCTATGATGAGTTATGAGTGTGAATCATCTTCATCAACAGTACAAGGCGAGTTCACACTTTGATCATATCCCTTTCATACCCAGTTTTTATGCATTAGTTTCACCCTCAAACATTGCATGGTTAGGATTTGATAACATGTGGGTATTGGGAAGTAGATGATGAGGTAGAACCTATTGCCCTTTTTATATCAAACCCTTGGGAGTTACTTCTACGTTATGCTTATACTGCCATGCTATGCTCGTAGACGTGGTTTGGTTGAGTGTATCCATGACAGATGTGAGAGTTGTTAATTAATCGTTAACTTAAGGTGGCTACTTAAATACACATCTGGGTGGATTGGTTGCGGACACCTGGGGATATACCAGTGTTGTCCTAGGAGATCCCGGGGAACCCGTGTGATCATCCTATGGTTCCCCACCCAGGCTCAAAGGGATCATAAGATTATCCATGCTAGAAACTTTTGTGTGCAGCCACAAGCTATTATGGGCTCTAGCATAGTGGAGTAAGTTGCATGACCTCTTCCAGTGGTAGGCTAGCAGATGTAGGGGATATAGGTTGGTACGGTCTACCCGGGGTTAGAGTTAATGCTTCTGAAAAACTGTGTCTCGGTCATCCATTTCTCAAACACCATGTAGTGTGAGAAATCCAACGGAGGATATCGAGTCTTATGGGGAAAAGTGCGCAAACCTCTGTAGAGTGTACAAACTAAACATGATTAGCCGTGTCCCTGGTTATGGACATCTTGAGTATCTGATTCTGGGATTATCATGTTGATCTCATCACTTTACTTAATTAATTTGTTGGGTTATAAATATTATTTTGGGATTGAGTTGGGGATATACCTTCTCAATAATTTTCATCAAAGTTTGTAGTTAAATAAAATATATTCCTTTGCAGTAGGGAAAATTGGCTTTTCGCAAAAACATGATAACCATGGAGCTTGTTCACTAGACAAATATGCATGTAGTGATAGCTATTATTCATCATTATCCTATGGTGTGAATTTGCCAGTACATTCAATGTACTGACCCTTTGTGGATGCAACATCGCATGTTGCAGGATTATCTTATGACGAGTAAGTGATACGTTAGGGTTACGATTTCTACACTCAACTTTGTCGTTGGTGTTGATGGGAATCCACAACCTTATTGTTACTTCCGCTATTTGGATTGAGGTAATAATACTTACGTTACTTTATACATGTGATTTACCTCTGTTATAAATCCTCGAGTATTGTGTGTGTCAGCATACCGATCCAGGGATGACACTTAAGCATAGAGACTTGACCGTCTGAGGTCGGGTCGCTACAAGATGGTATCAGAGCACATGTTGACTGTAGGACATGACCCCTAGAAACTGGCAAGCCCATAGGAAAGATTTTCTCTAAAACTTTATTTTTCAAAAGGATCTTTTAACTCTCATCTTTTCTAAGCTTTACCAAGTATTTCCTCTCATCTCAAATAGTTAGACTATACCCTTTCCCCTTTTTACCATGCGAGGATTCGACTAATGAGACTACTCCAAGAAGTATAAGATATCAGACAACTAAGACCACTTCGGAATGAAGAGGATTTCACCATGTATTATAATGGAAACTACAGTGGTTGGAGACTCCAAAGACTATGAGAATTGGAAGGCTCTGAAGAATTTTCAGATTTGTATGACCTAGGAAGGCTACCCTTATGGAATTTATCAGACTATTCAAAGTTGTCACTACTCGAGATCAAGGTGTGTCAGAGAAATACTGGAACATAGAGCGTTAAAACTCAAAGTTTTTGTCAAGAAAACCTTAAGGCAGGAGATATCAACTATGGAATGATAGCTCACGGCAATGACATGGGGATAAACACGGCTATCCATGATGTTATCGATGCTTATGCTATTGCCACCGTGCTGAGTTAAGCATGCATTTCTTCGGAAGGATTGGATGGTAGAAGGCCGATGGAGCATCTATCAGTAAGGGATACAGTTTTAACCTTAGCTAGTGTATCACCAGGATCGGGGGTATTACATCAAGAATTTTAAAATGGACCTTTAGGAAGCCATATTTGACAAGGAAGTATTTCTTGTAGAACTCAGGACCCAGAAGCTGAAAGTATCCAAGCTGGAGGAGCAAAACTTCGAGATACCGGAGATTCGTCAGGATTTGAAGGACAGTAGTACCATGATTCAAGCCAAGGATGTTGAAACCCAGAAGTTGGAACGCAACTCCAGAAATATTGAAGGATGTCACGAGAGACTTCACGTCAACAGAGATGAGCTGGCAAAAGAACTTGAGAAGGACAAGCACGATCGGAAGAATCTATCAGAGACATGAACAAGGCTTGAAGAGTTTGGCGACTTTGAAGATTTATTGACCCTTAGAAGACCAAACCCCTGTTATATACCTACGTTAGATGCGACCTTTGTGAGCTGTCGTTCGTTTGATGTTTTTTCGACAACCACAAAATAAAATATGTCCTTTCAAAACTATTGTTTGTATTGTGTGTATCCCTCTCTGCCTCTCTTATCTCACCCCAAAACCCCTGGATCCAATAGAGGATGAATGGAGAGGAACTCATTTTTCTTGGACTGATAAGTCAATTGGGGACGGACCAATGGATTCAGAACATGGAAGATCACATGAAGAATAACCCTATAGCCTGGAAGGATATGACCCAACATGCTCTTCAGTTCTTTGAAAGAGGTGTTGCTACTTGGTGGAGGATGTACCAAACCATCAATGGATGGCAAGGAGTAGCCACTTGAAAAGAATTTAAGTCGACTTTACTAGAGTCTCGGTTTGTGTCCCAAAAATTGAAGCCTTATGGAAAGGATATGAAGAAACTTTGTGCATGCAAGCTTTCTGGAGAAATATGACACACCCATAAAGAACACAAGGATGAATGCCCTAACTATGAAGGAGGTCACATAGCTGAAGAATGCCCAACTAGGCAGATCAGTTGTTTGTTTTGTGTGAAGGGACTACCCACTACCCTGCTTAGTGTCACATTTACCCCATGGTACAAAGAACCATCTAGCAGAAGAAAGAAGCAATGAAAGGAGCCCTCATGGAAATCTTAGAAGAACCGGTGATAAAGGAGGATGTCAAGGACACACAAGAGGAAACAAAATTAAAGCTTGCACCAAGTCATGCTACTCATGGGGAGAAGAAGGACACATCTCCCAAAATTGTCTGGATGGAGACCTAGTAGAATTCCCAACAGAGGAAGTAGAGTATGATCCACAGGAAATAGAAGCCCTGATTGGAACGGAAAAAACCAGGAAGAGAAATAGATTGGATTCCAGGAAGGACCTGAGTCATATCACATGTTTCAGGTGCAAGGAGTCAGGGCACTACTTCAGCAGTTGCCTAAAAAGGAAGCCGAGGACCCAAGGAGGCTTTGAAATCACAATGCAACCTCAAAACTTGTGTCAGAAGTAATATGCTTTTGTTGTAATGAAGCATGGCACTTTGCCAGAGAATGCCCCAAGGAGAAGGAGACTTGTGATAAATAGTTGGGTTGTAACGAGCAAAATAGTAGTACTAGTGAGAACCTTTTCCTTTATATTGAGGCGATGAGTTGAGGCATGAAATGGAAAAGCAAGAGATTGTAATCATTAGAGAATCAATAAAGTTAGTCTCGTCAGTACTGATTTGGAATTTTATGAGTTGTTACTCTATGAAGAAAGATTTTGACCATTTTCGAGGATATGAGAAATATGGTCTATGGATGAATTTGTGCATTTGAAGGGTGGTAGTACCCTGTGAGGAAACTTGACCCCTGGAAAGGATTATGATATCCATGGAGTGTGTCGTGGAATTGTCACGGTAGATGTCCTTAGTGTCAGGACTTAGTCGCGAGGCCAACGCATCTATGTGGTAGCTTGAGAGGGGTTGAGTGGAACGAGAGACGCGAGGTCTTACCCAGGTTCGGCCCCTCATGGTGGAGGTAAAAGCCTATGTCCTGCTTCATTGATATTAATTATGATGATCACGATTACAAGGGAGCTCTATCTCTAGAGCTATTGAGTTGTCTGTCTAAACCTAACTTATCAAAAACCTGTCCTCTTGGGGTGCCCTGCCCCTCCTTATATAAGTTAGAGGGGCGGGTTACATGTGGAGTCCTATTAGGATTAGGACTAGTCTACCTTCTAATACAAACCGGATACAAGTCCGGGTCTTAACTCCTCGTAAGGTAAATATTCCTCACGGCTTTCCTCTTAAACCGGCCCACCATTAACTTAAACTGGCCTTCTGGGCCTTGGGCCTTGTCATCCGTCTGTCTCGCCTACCTAGTTACCAGTGAGTCATAATGTTCAGGAAGGTTGCTTGTAAACTGTCTGATCAGGGCGGGTCGCCAGTGAATCGCCAAGTGTAAACCGGGTCTCAAGTAAACCGCCAAGTCCTGCCGGGTCATATTTCCGGCCGGGTCATACCGCGGGGTATATCCCCGATATTAGCCCCCAGTTTAGCTTGGATTTATCCATGGTAAACTTATGCTGCAAAAAACACAAGAACAAATTTGACAGGTTGTGCCCCGGGTTAAGAAATTCTTGTAAACCTGCACCTGAACATCCTTAAGTCCTTGTCATTTCCTTCTTCTCAAAAATCCAGGTCAACAGACCAGCTTCATAATCAACTTGTTTGCATAAGAAATATTGTAAATCAAGAATCCATTTGAGTCGGCCTTCAATGCTCTGACTTGACAAAAATATTGGACTTTGAAATATTCAACTGATATCTAGCCGGCTTGAAGATGTAGAACTTGCCAGTTTATGATTACCACCATTGCCGGGTTATAAAAACTGATAATTCCGGGTCATGACTGTTATATACACCGGGTCACACAATTAATCTTCCTGCTTTGCTCAAAACTGAGAATTTGAAGATGTTCCTCCTTTATATGCATATTACCTGTAGCCCCCAAGTCTTAAGAGGAGAACATAGTGATAGCTTAAGACTTGCTTCAATATAAATGTTACAACCTTTGAAGAAATCCAGATTGTTCATCTTAGTCACTAGTCAAAACTAAATATTCCACATATGTAGCCCCCAAGTGCTGGGTTGTCATGCTTGCAGTAGCCTGGGACTTATAATTGCCTTTATGCTCATAAAAACTTCAACCAGTGTAGCCCCAAAGGGTCGGGTCATTATGCAATAATGAGTAGGGACTTTATAAATATGATCATGTAGACTTGAATAATGTAGCCCCCAAGTGCCGGGTCGTAAGCCTGGAGCGACTCGGGACTATTCCTTCAATTATAGAATAAATCATATCCATTGATAATATAATACCAATTGCTCTAAAGCGACTTTGAAAACCTTAATCATAATACTGGTTATTAATAACCATAATAAAATCCCGCCATGTTGGCTATTGGAAGATTTGAATAATACAATCCAATGATTTATGAGCGCATGATTCCAATGGCGCAATCCAAATATATACTAGAGACTTATAATCCCAAGCCAGTCCGGGTTAATAAACACTGGATAATTTATCAACATACTGGCGACTTATAGCCGAAAGCCAGGTCGGGTTAATAAACGTCGGTGATTTATAATCATGCTTTATTCAACCTGTTTCTGCATACAACAAGTTTAAAGTGTCCTGGCGGTTTACCTCCGGACGGGTCATAATGCCCAACATATAACCCTGGTTTATAACCAAGGCTTGCACTTAATAATAATCAAATATGAAAATGTCATTCGATGTGACATTGAATCACATCGTTGGTTTACCAACTTTTTGTAGTAAAGGTGATAACCCGAATTTTGAGTACTGGTAACTCTTCCTATGTCTTGCTGGTTTATAGTAAAACCGTACCGAGTTGTAATAAACACTGGATTATCCATATATAATATTGGCAACTTGTAGTCTAAACCAGACCGGGTCAATAAGCACCGGATTATAACTGATCATGTACTGACAACTTGTAGTTGAAAGCCAAGACGGGTCAATAAACGCCGGTTTATCATAAGATAATATGAACCTTATCAAAGGAGAAAAAACTTGGCAAATTAAAAGCATAAAAAGAATATGCGAGGTTTTTCATGGGCTGGCAGGAAAAAAATCGAGGCTTTTCATGGGCTACCAGGCCACTAAGTTAAACCATTTTACAAAGCATTTTAAGATGGACCTCACATTAACCAATCGCCGATCTAACTTTGACAAGTTCAGGGTCTATGAGATTGACTTGTCAAACATTCGGCGGGTCATACCAGGATTACCTGGACGGAGTGTCTTACTTAAAGAGGCAGGATAACCCGGGGTTTTAGGTGAATACACCTGGCTTCCAAGCCTGTCTTGATAGCCAATTACAAGGGTGTAGACTATTTGTTCTTTGAGAAGCAAAGAGCCCCCAAGCAATATTTTGAGCTGTGCTCAGTGGGTGCCTATGTTTGAGTTGTGCTTTTGCAACACTCTCTTTGGCACCCAAATGATTTCCCTAGTGGCCTTACACCGATCAAGAGGTGTAGCTATGGTTAGAATACGAACAAGCCCCCAAGTGATTTCCCTGGTGGCCTTACGCTGATCAAGAGGTGTAGCTATGGCTCGAATACAACCTAGCCCCCAAATGCTTTTTATATATATGGATTTATAAGCCGGATCAATGGGTAAATAGAACTCTACTTTATAAATAGAAGCCCCCATGTAACTTTTCTGAGAACTCGAACTTTGCGAGAGATATTTCTTCTTGAACCGGATGTTAAACCGGATACTGAGAGCTTCAAAGCTTTGTGGGAGACATCTTTCCCTTGAACCGGATTTTAAACCGGAATCTTCAGCCGGAAATTTTCTGACGGCCTTTAAACTCGAACTTGCAAGAGATTAATTCTTTTTGAACCAGAAATTCTTAAACCAGATTTGAGAACTTTAGAGCTTTGTGGGAGAACAGATTTCCCTTGAATCGGATTTTAAACCGGCATTCTTCATTTTGAATCAGAAATCATCTGACAGCCTTCAAATTTTCATCAATATGGTAGTAGCCTCCGGGACTAGATTATTTTTCCCTCCAACGTCCTAGGGTTCTTGAATTCACTGAAAACTGGCAACACTTGCTTGAGTCATATCATTGTAGCCCTCGAGTCTCAAGGTGACTCGAGGAGTTGGCTTGAGATTCTCCATATTTGACCGTGATATAAACCGGCATATAGTTAAACAGCGGAACACTGGAATGTGTTGACGCTGGAGGCAAAGTGGCGAGTTGATGATCTTTGCAACACTCATTGTATATTCTTGGCATTGATAACGCGAGGTAAATCCAAGGAAGGTTGAGGTTGACCGTGTCGGGTTATAAATGATCCCGTATGAGTTGTTTTAATAACCCGGCCAATGGTTCATCTCGACTGGTTGTTGAAGTTAACCAAACCGCAGTGACGGTGACTTGTGTGCCTGCCCATCGAGCTATCCGGTGCAGACAGAGGGGCAAAGACGGCCGCAGCGTTAGAAGCGGCATAGACGTGAATGAGTCGTCCGCAGACAGATGAGTCGGCCGCGACATTGTAACGTCCGTTGAGCAGCGAGCTGTCGCGGCCCCGGCGAGTCGATGTAGACCGGGCCACAGGGGCGGCGGCTTGCGCACATCCATTGAACAGCAAACAAGCGCGATCCCAACAAGTCGATGTAGACCGAGCCGCAAGGGTGGCGACTTATGCGCGTCCATTCACAGGGTAATATGACACGGACGAACACCGATGTGGAATGTTGCCCGCACATGCTCCGCATTTGTGGTATAACACCGATTTTATAATAAATAATTGCCCTGAGTAAAATATATATACCAAAGTAATTGTTCTTTGACAAAAACAATATGCGCTGAATAAAATAGACTTAGATGTATATCACCTGATTTGTTCGGACGACAGATGATCCGAATGTGCGTTTGTCGGCATGTTTCATGCAGACGACAATTGATGTCACGTTTCTCCTCATATAGTACGCTAGTGAAAAATCCTCGCCGAGCACTATTAGCAGTTGACATTGAATTTGCTTCTCCATGTAAATAGGATTCTTTCAGCACCTAAGAATTTGTGCATATATTCCCTTTATGCCAGTGGTAATGAAGTGATAACTCTTGGGCGCTTTTCATTGTTCCAGCAATCTCTACAGACTTCAGCCTATTATTCTTGCAGGAGGTTCTGCGAGGTGGTAATATGGCCATAACAGCAGCAGCTTACATCGGGCCACGCTGGCCGATCGCGCCGTCATGACATGTATTTTCCTGTTTAATCTAGTAGAGCATCTGGCGCGTAGGGGTCCTCGGTGAATTGCTTGCATGCATATATAGGGTTGATCTCCACCCCTCCTTTTGAACCTTTTGTAAGACCAACGCTTGACCAAACCGCCAGCACGTGCTAGCACTGCTGCCGCAGTCTTCTCCGTTGTCCAGTGTGGCCTCACAAATAATGTCTACTAATTTGAACTGTGTACTACTCTAGACAAGGGAGTATTTCTTCGTTTTCTGAATCGCATGTGTCAATGTGTGATGGCTACGTTTCTTTGCAACTAGCACCTTGACAGAGGAGTTGATAAACTAGCACCTTGACGAGGGCAGCTCAAAATGGCTGGTCCGGAAGGCGGAGCGACTCAGAGACGAGGCCACTTCGTGGCGAGTCCGAGTGGAGGTGGAACGGGGTCAGGGCAACTTGGCGCGGCTGCCACTGAGTTGGCCCGCGGTAAGGCGACTGGTGGCCCAACGCGCGGTGGCTCGAGGCGGAGGCAAGGCGGGTGAAGACGATGGCGGCTCGACCGGGGCTGGTCAATGACGAGCAGCCGAGGCAGGCGACGGCTCAAGGACGTGCTTGACGCAGAGGGAGCGTAGGCGAGGCTGCTTCAACCAGTGCGGCCCAAGGCGGACATCGGCTTTGATACACCACGACGGCCGACTCGAAGGTGGCCAGCGGCGGCGATTTGAAGACGGAGCCCAGCGACTTAGTGTGGGGCGGTTCAGCGCGAGATGGGCAACTTAAGCTCTGGTGGAGGTGACTCAACACAGAGGAGGGCAGCTCGACGGCAGAGGTTCAGGCTGGAGCACAGCTGTGGCGGTATCTCGACCGGGGGTGAGCCGGCGGCGTGGTCAAAGACCGAATCCATGGCCCATGTTCGTTTCCGTGTCGCGGATGGTTATCCATGTCCGAGTCTACCTTCAGATCATGGAGCTGTTGTGCTGTTTAACTGAACTTTCCTTCTCAACAAACAAGAGGTCTCTTGGGAGTTTCCGTTGTCGTGGAGCACTAGTCGAAAATTCTTACTCTTCCCTTTCCTTCCTTTTTTTCTTTGTCAATCCAATCCTCAATACTCACGGATAACCAACCTGACTGTAGCTTTATGTGGGATGTAGAAAAAGTACTACTTGGTTCAACACAGTATCAGACAAAATAGCAGATCGCTTTTTCTCGTAACTTGCTGCAATGCCTGATCATCTAAGAACTTGAGGAGGCAATTAATCTTGCCTTGGTTTCTAATGACAGTTGAACAGAAATTGACCCGGATTCGACGGATCATCTGGTCGTAGCAGCGCGCACCATGCAACCCTGATCTTTGAACTCAAAACTTAATCTGTCTAATCACGAGCTCTTCGATCCCTGAAGAGATCCCTCCAAGAACTCAACACCACCGTGCGCTTGCCCCATGGTGGGCGCCAACTGTCGTGGAATTGTCACGGCAGATGTCCTTAGTGTCAGGACTTAGTCGCGAGGCCAACACATCTATGTGGTAGCTTGAAAGGGGTTGAGTGGAATGAGAGATGCGAGGTTTTACCCAGGTTCGGCCCCTCACGGTGGAGGTAAAAGCCTACGTCCTGCTTCATTGATATTGATGATGATTATCACAATTACAAGGGAGCTCTATCTCGAGAGCTATTGAGTTGTCTGTCTAAACCTAACTTATCAAAAACTTGTCCTCTTTGGGTGCCCCGCCCCTCCTTATATAAGTTAGAGGGGCGGGTTACATGTGGAGTCCTATTAGGATTAGGACTAGTCTACCTTCTAGTACAGACCGGATACAAGTCTGGGTCTTAACTTCTTGTAAGGTAAATATTCCTCATGGCTTTCCTCTCAAACCGGCCCACCATTAACATAAACTGGCCTTCTGGGCCTTGGGCCTTGTCATCTGCCAGTCCCGCCTGCCAGTTTACCAGTGAGTCATAATGTTCAGGCAGGTTGCTCGTAAACCGTCTGATCAGGGCAGGTTGCCAATGAATAGCCAAGTGTAAACCGGGTCTCAAGTAAACCGCCAAGTCTTGCCGGGTCATATTTCCAGATGGGTCATACCGCGGGGTATATCCCCGATAGAGTGGACTTTGGACAAAATAAGTATGTGTTTTATCTCGATATGTGGTATACCCCAAGAATATGGAGGGATGAAGTACTATTGGATATAAATGAGGTATAATGTTGGTAATATGGAGCAATTGTAACTCCATGATGAGTCTGAGTAATCACGCCTCAGTTTGGTACAAATAGAAGGAAGGAAGACAATACAATTGGATGGATTTAAGAATGCTGGGAAGCTGGATGTTGGAGTAATGATCAGTTGCCCTGATGATGAGTTCAAGGTTTACAAGTGATGAGATGGGCAATAACCCACAAGCCCCAGGACCTGCCAAGAAGCAAGCACACTCTTGCTAAAGGAAAAACCCTGGAAGAAGTTACGACTTTATCAACAGACGATCTTATAGGAGTTTACACAAAACCTGAGAGATGTGAAGGAACGATAGATGTTTCTTTGGCTTGTAGAATCAATGGATTTTTTTCCAAACCCAGTTCGTGGACAAGAGATATTCTTCAATACTTGTGAGGATGACCGAGTGTTAGAATGCGAGATTCGCTAAACCGTATACAAGGTAATGATTTGGGTGCGGGATAGATTGATCACGATACCGACTTACTCTTTCTATTCGCCTTGCTGTATGGGATCGTAAATCTGAGTGACTTACCCATAGTAGAGCGACGACGATCAAAACCTTGTTTAAACCTTAGAATGGTATGACAATTTTCCCTTGTACTAGGCAACTATTGCCAATCGTAGGACATCCAGTGAGGTTCAACCCAGACCCATTTCCTGCAGGAGAAACCATAAATGGTTGACCACCATGAGATATCGATAGTTGTTTAGTATTGGCGCCAAACCCGTCAGCTAAGAAGACCCAACCTCAGAAAAACCTTACCAAGATGAAAGGACACAAGAATTGAGTAAAAATGGTTGTGCCACTACCGGAAGAGCCAGAGTATGAAATTTCCCGAGAATTGAGGAGACTGATACTGTCAGCAATAAGGATGGAGTATATGAGTATTGATGGAACCATAATGATGTTTCTAAGGGTGGTAGCATCCCAGACCCCATGTGACGATTGATGGATTTTGAGAAGACCCCAAACCTAACCTATTTCTTTCTAGCCTCTCCGAATCTCGAGGACGAGATTCATTTTAAGTGTGGTTGGTTTGCAACATCCCAAAATTCTAAATTTTGGAATGTTATAACAAATAGATAGTTTGATTGTTTGTTTGATTATGATGTGTGAAATTGAGTGAAATTTGAAACTTTTTGAAAGTTAAATGAGAGGGAATAAAAGGACTTTCCCAAACTTTCATCTTGCATTTATGATCTCCATGAATTCAAATTCATTTCATCACAAGACCCTAGAGAGAAGATGACATGACTTCTTCCATTTAAATAAATGAAAAGGTTTTTGAAAAGATTTGAATTCCATTTGGAACTATTTCAAATTCGGAAACTTTAAGCAACTCAATGATTTTAATTAGAGAATATAAAATGACTTCTACAAAATATCTGAAATATGAGTTAGAAGTTTAAAGGAGTCAAATTTAAAGTCCTTTTGAAATTATTTTCAATTTGGAGTTATTTGGGTTTTATTCAAATTATTTTTCTCCCAAAATAAAATAAATGGAAAATAGGGTAAAATGATTGCATACATCATAAAATTAGAGAGAAATAAATTTGAAATCATTTTGGTAATTTTAAAATGATTTTTATTGGGTTTTATTGCATTAGTAGCACTCTTTGCTTTATTTACATTTTTGTGGATTTTAATTGGCACTAGAAAAATGTTCATGTTGTAGAAAATCTTTTTTCTGAAAATTATGATATATAATATGCCTATGTAAAATTTTATTTTTATTTTCGTTATTCAGTTTATCTTTTTGTGTTAAAAAAATAACAAAAACTGCACGTGCGCCTGGAACTAACTGTCGCCCACGTGCGTAGCATAGTGGCAGCAGGCGCCCCATCTTTTCTTTTTCTTTTTCCTACATGGGAAAGGCCCAGCCAGCCTTTTTTTCACTTTAGCCGAATTTTGTTTAAAAAAAACTACAACGCAGCCGGGCCGAACTTTTAGCCCATGATCCTTTTCAAATTTCATCTACGTACGTATATGTTTAGTCTCACAATGCCTAGCCTTTGACCCCTAAACCTCTTTTCCACCTATAAATATAGACCCATAGAGCTTCCAAAAATCATCCAATTTGGGTTAAATTAATATTTTGGTTTGACTAGATTCATTTAAGAAAAATATTTTTCTTCTGTCCGGTGCGACTTCTGGAAGTTGTCTCGTCTCTGTGAACTCATCTTTTCTCTACCTTATAAAGGTATCCTTTTCTTTTTTATACTTCTGTAGTTTATTATTTCTAGACTAGTATGGTAAAATAATTAGATTATCAATTAGTCTCTGTATTTATACATTAGACCTAGAATTCTTTCAGCCATAGCTATTTTTCTTCCGTAAAATAGCTTGGCCCTAATTTTTCAAATAGCCATAACTTTTTACTCGTTCATCCAAATGAGATGAAACCAGCGCCTATACTTTTGTCTTGTTTTCACATATCCAGTGAACCTGTCACATCAACTTTTTGAAATTTTCAAATTTCGAAATTTTTTCAAATTCATATTCAAACTTCTTTTGTTCATAACTCGCGTTTTATAACTCCGTTTGAGTTGATTCTTTTTGCAAATCGAAGCTCTTGACCTAAAATTTTTGATAAGGCCAAATTCACTTAATTTTAGTACTGTTAGAAATTGTTTTATATTGCAAGAGTTATTTGCTTGGTTTTTGATGTATTCCGAATTTTCTTCTTCATTTTTTCCGATCTTTTGGGTGATTGCTTATGTGTGGTTACTATTGCTTGCTCACGCTAGATTGACCGGAGTGTGACGAGTAGAACTATCAGGAGTTATGAGTGCGAATCATCTTCATCAACAGTACAAGGCAAGTTCACACTTTGATCATATCCCTTTCATACCCAGTTTTTATGCATTAGTTTCACCCTCAATCATTGTATGGTTAGGATTTGATAACATGTGGGTATTGGGAAGTAGATGATGAGGTAGAACCTATTGCCCTTTTTATATCAAACCCTTGGGAGTTACTTCTACGTTATGCTTATACTACCATGCTATTCTCGTAGACGTGGTTTGGTTGAGTGTATCCATGACAGATGTGAAAGTTGTTAATTAATGGTTAACTTAAGGTGGCTACTTAAATACACATCTGGGTGGATTGGTTGCGGACACCTGGGGGTATACCAGTGTTGTCCTAGGAGATCCCGGGGAACCCATGTGATCATCCTATGGTTCGCCACCCAGGCTCAAAGGGATCATAAGATTATTCATGCTAGAAACTTCCGTGTGCAGCCACAAGCTATTATGGGCTCTAGCATAGTGGAGTAAGTTGCATGACCTATTCCAGTGGTAGGCTAGTGGATGTAGGGGATGTAGGTTGGTACGGTCTACCCGGGGTTAGAGTTAATGCTTCTAAAAAATGTGTCTCGGTCATCCGTTTCTCAAACACCATGTAGTGCGAGAAATCCAATGGAGGAGATCGAGTCTTGTGGGGAAAAGTGCCCAAACCTCTGCAGAGTGTACAAACTAATCATGATTAACCGTGTCCCCGGTTATGGACATCTTGAGTATCTGGTTCTTGGATTATCATGTTGATCTCATCACTTTACTTAATTAATTTGTTGGGTTATAAATATTATTTTGGGATCGAGTTGGGGATATACCTTCTCAATAATTTTCAACAAACTTTGTAGTTAAATAAATATATTCCTTTGTAGTAGGGAAAATTGGCTTTTCGCAAAAAACATGATAACCATAGAGCTTTTCCACCAGCCAAAAATGCATGTAGTGATAGCTATTATTCATCATTATCCTATGGTGTGAATTTGCCAGTACATTCAATGTACTGACCCTTTGTGGTTGCAACGTCTCATGTTGCAGGATTATCTTACAACGAGTAAGTGATACGTTAGGGTTATGATTTCTACACTCAACTTTGCCGTTGGTGTTGATGAGAATCCACAACCTTGTTGTTACTTCCACTATTTCGATTGAGGTAATAGTATTTACGTTACTTTATACATGTGATTTACCTCTGTTATAAATCCTCGAGTACTGTGTGTGTCAGCATACCGATCCAGGGATGACACTTAAGCACAGAGACTTGACCGTCTGAGGTCGGGTCTCTACAGTCCAAGTAATGAAGGCTATGTATGGTGATGCTCAGTACAATGCGAGCAAGCAGCCCAAATGGGAGGTTTTTGCAAAGAAACCAACATTTGTCAAGGTTCCACTTCAAGGCCCGAATGAATGTGGCCATTATACTCTGAAGTATGCGGGATGCTATGATGGTGAAAAGATCATTGAGAACATTCAAGATAATGACGTGGGTTCTAGTTGAACTTTTCACTTTTTTGTGTTTGGCTGATTGTGTATTCTTCTTTTTATTTGTCATGATTTTTGATTATTTGTTTTATTGTTTTTGCAGCCTCGTATTGTTTATTGGAATGCTGAGGATTTGTATAGAGTTGTGTTCAACCGGAATAACCAGCTTCTGGTGACGGAGCTTCCCAAGGAGGTTCAGGCTTTGGCTCCTAGTGCATAGAAGAAATGGATAGTTTGTGTGATATATTTCTTGAAAGCATTGTAGGCTTTGTTTGTAGTGTTTGGATGTCTTGTCAAGTACTATGTAATAACTGGTATATTTTGTGTTGTGTTTAAGTGTGGCACAATGTTTAACAATCTTTTTTTCCATGATGATAGTGTGGTTGAATAGCTGTTTTCACTTGTGTATGTTTCATTGGGAATTCGTTTTGGTTAAGTTCTATTTTTTGTACTGAAGTCTTGTAAATAGTTGAACTGAAAACACCTTTTGCCAATTTCATTACGAGTTGTTGCTGGAAAAGTGAGATTTATTTTATTTTCATCTCTCCCAACCTAGGTTGGACCTTTATAGTTTATGTACCCTCTTTTCTTGTACTTATAGTATAGTTCTGTTAGTACTGAATTGTAATGTCATTCAGTGTAAGGCTTTCAAAATTTGGTGTCACGATAGCACTTGTGGATCTAGCGTGAGTGGAGTGATGCTTCTTTTGTTATGTAGAACTGATTTCATATAATGTATCAGAATTGAAGTTTTTTTTGGTATTGAAATTATTTACGACCAAGTTGCTACGTGATCTCTATCCAGATTTTATTTAAGTATAAGAAATTTAGCAAAATTTTGAGAGCCAAATTTTGGTTTGAACTTCTTGAATTTTAGTAGTTGAATTTCATATTAAAAGTTAAAGCACAGGTTTAAATTAGCCACATTTAACGGATAGTCGTATTAATTTCATAATTAGTTCACTAGTCAATGTGGGCTGATGCTTCTGTTTTTTGTTTTTTGTTAATTTTTGTCCTTGGTTGAACTATAATCTATTTGGTCGAGTCTTGGCCTTCTTTCTCAAGGCATTAATTGGTATCATCATAGCACTTACCGAAGAAACTAAGCTGTACTGAGATTTCAATTGTGCTAGTACTTTTATCATTTTATGTTTTTTGTGTTGTTTGAAACTAGTGCCTCACTGGTCAATGTGGGCTGATGCTTCTATTTTCTTTCTTGTGATTTTTCTCCTTGGTCGAACTGATATCTTTTTTGATTTAGTTTTGGCCTTTTTTTCTAGGATGTGGTTCTTCTCAAGGCAATGTTTGGTATGATCATAGTACTTGTCGTATAGACTAAGTTGTATTATTACTGTTATTCTTAGTGTCTCACTGTTTGATGGAATGCGAACTGAAACTTCCCGTTCCTTTTTATATTTGTGTAGAATGAATGTACCCTGTGTTCAAGTGTACAAGAACTCTCAGTCCTAGCATGCTAGTGACTAGGAAATACATAATGACGGTTCTTTGCTTTTCCTGTTGCAGTACTTAGTAAATTTCTAACTACTATTAGCATGATGTTGTCCACGGCTGAAACTTAGTCTTTTTTAGTGTTCTTCTGAAACTAAAAAGTGAATTTTAGTGTGATAGTACTACCGTACATGTCTAAGAAATACTGAGCGTCCAAGGCTACTATTTGCTGTTGTCCTTAGGTTTGGTTTGGGGTCTTCTCAAAATCCATCGATCGTCACATGGGGTCTGGGGTGCTACCACCCTTAGAAACATTGTTACGGTTCCATAAATACTCATATACTCCATCCTTATTGTTGACAGTGTCAATCTCCTCGATTCTCGGGAAATTTCGTACTCCGCCACTTACGGTAGTGGCACAACCATTCTTACTCAATTCTTGTGTCCTTTCGTCTTGGTAAGGTTCTTCCGAGACTGGGTCTTCATAGCTAACGGGTTTGGTGCCAATGTTAAACAACTATCTATATCTCATGGTGGTCAACCATTTTTGGTTTCTCCTGCAGGAAATGGGTCTGGGTTGAACCTCACTGGACGTCCTACGATTGGCAACAGCTGCCTAGTACAAGGGGAAATTGTCATACCATTCTAAGGTTTCAACATGGTTTTGATCGTCGTCGCTTTACTATGGGTAAGTCACCAGATTTACCATCCCATATAGCAAGGCGAATAAAAAGAGTAAGTCGGTTGGTGATCAATCCATCCCGCACCCAAATCATTACCTTGTATACGGTTTAGCGAATCTCGCATTCTAACACTCGGTCATCCTCACAAGTATTGCATAATTTCTCTTGTCCACGAACTGCGTTCGGAAAAAATCCATTGATTCTGCAAGCCAAAGAAACATCTATCGTTCCTTCACATCTCTCAGGTTTTGCGTAAACTCCTATAAGATCGTCTGTTGATAAAGTCGTAACTTCTTCCAGGGTTTTTCCTTCAGCAAGGATGTGCTTGCTTCTTGGTAGGTCCTGGGGCCTGTGGGTTATGGCCCATCTTATCTCTTGTAAACCTTGAACTCATCATCAGGGCAACTGATCATTACTCCAACATCCAGCTTCCCAGCATTCTTAAATCCATCCAATTGTACTGTCTTCATTCCTTCTATTTGTACCAAACTGAGGCGTGATTACTCAGACTCATCATGGAGTTACAATTGCTCCATATTACCAACATTATACCTCCTTTATATCCAATAATACTTCATCCCTCCATATTCTTGGGGTATACCACATATCGAGATAAAACTCATACTTATTTTGTCCAAAGTCCACTCCATGGAATATCTTTATCCTTTCCAGCGGTCAAGTGTCCTCAAAGGGTACTACCACCCTTAAAATGCACAAATTCATCCATAGACCATATTTCTCATATCCTCGAAAATGGTCAAAATCTTTTTTTCATAGAGTATAAAATTCTAAATCAGCACCAATGAGACTAACTTTATTGATTCACCAATGATTACAATCTGTTGCTTTTCCATTTCATGCCTCAACTCATCGCCTCAATATAAACGAAAAGTTCTCAATACTACTACTATTTTCCTCGTTGCAACCCAACTATTTATCACAAGTCTCCTTCTCCTTGGGGCATTCTCTGGCAAAGTGCCATGCTTCATTACAACGAAAGCATATTACTTCTGACAAGTCTCGAGGTTTCCTTCTGATTTCAAAGCCTCCTTGGGTCCTCGGCTTCCTTTTTGGGAAACTGCTGAAGTAGTGCCCTGACTCCTTGCACCTGAAACAGGTGATATGACTCAGGTCCTTCCAGGAATCCAATCTATTTCTCTTCCTGGATTTTTCCATTCCAATCATGGCTTCTATTTCCCGTGGATCATACTCTACTTCCTCTGTCGGGAATTCTACTAGGTCTCCATCCAGACAATTTTGGGAGATGTGTCCTTCTCCACATGAATAGCATGACTTGGTGCATGCTTTAATTATGTTTCCTCTGTGTGCGTCCTCGACATCCTCCTTTATCACCGTTTCTTCTAAAATTTCCATGAGGGATCCTTTCGTTGCTTCTTTCTTCTGCTGGATGGTTCTTTGTACCATGGGGTAAATGTGACACTAAGCAGGGTAGTGGGTAGTTGTGACGCCCGGATAGTTAAGCTACAGTAAACCTCTATTAATGATGCCATGTCACGATGGTTACTGTTGCTAATCACGCGTTAGTTCAAAACGAATCAAATTCAAATTTGAGATTAATGGCAAACATCAAAAGTTTTCAAACGTAAAACTAAAATGTTCGGTTTGCGAAAAATAATCCATAAATTATTTTGGTGAAGTAACCACACTTTTACAAATTGTTTAAATATTTTAAGATAAATAAAACAGTAGCAGGAACAGATAATTAAATGCCCTATTCAATTAATAAAATATTAAACTAATTTATTTAATTGCCCGGACTAATGGGGCAGTGACATATTTATGAAACTAAATTAGGAACTAGTTTGGTATTTTATCTAAACTATAGCAATGTGAAACTAAAATAAAACTAAAATAAACAAAAGAACATAAAAACAAAAATAAAGGAAACCCCCCACCTCCCTGGCCCAACTGGACCACCGGCCCAGGCGCACCCCTCCTCTCCTCTCCTGTTCACGAACCACCCCGTGGCCATGGCCGATGCCTGCCACGGCACCGGTCGTCGCCGTGGCGGCCATCCGCTGGCACCCCCACTCCTATAAGGGCTCGCCCCGGGCCAAACCCTAGCTCTCTCCCCTCACTCCCCCCTCCTCAATGGATCTGGGCGCCCCTCGCCCCTCTGCGTTCCGCTCGTTGCCCCCGAGGCCACCTCGTCGCCATTGCCGCGGTCAACCGCCTCTTCTCGCCGTCTCTGCCCACCCAGGAGCTCCGCTGGACTCCTCCACGTCGTCCCCGCCCTCAACTTCAAGCCGGGGCGCTGCCAAGCTCGACATCATCTTCAAGCTCTGCCCCGAGCTCGCCGCCTTCGATTCGGTCGTCTCCGACAGCCGCCGGCCTCCCCGACCCCTCGAGCTCGCATGCGTCCTCCACTGTGAGGCCCTCCTCCCGTTCCCCTTGTTTCTCCCCTTGGAATCGGCGCCGTAGACCTGCCCCCACCTGAGTTCGCCATGGCCAGACCCTGCCGTGGCCACACCGGGCGCGCTCCCAGCGCCTCTGCCCGCCTGAGGCCAGCGCCCTCGCACGTGCGCGTACGCCCGAGGCCGCGCCCCCCTGCATACTGCTGCTCTGCTTCTTGCTGCTGTTGCTCTACTTGTGCCCGCTGCTACTGCTCTGTGGCTGACGCTACTATGCCGCTGCCTATTGCCGGCTTGCCGCTGCCATTGCTATTTGCTGCGCCCGCCTGGCCGGCCGCACCCTGCTTCCTTCGCCGCACGCCCTCCAGGTCGTGCGTCACCGCGCCCGGCGTTGGCCGCCAGCCCGCGCCGCCCGCTCGCCGGTAGCACCCTCGCCCCGACTGGCTGCTGCTTGCTACTGATGCATGCTGCTGCGCTGCTTTTTTTTTACTGCTCCTGCTATTTCTAGCCGCCGCTGCTCTTGCCTAATTCTTGCTACTGTAGATGCTACTAGCTAGCTTTCTTATTTTTACAATGACTAACCCTCTAAACTGTCTCTAAATGGTGGTTAACCAACTACTAACATGAGCAAAAATAGTATGAGTAGAAAGTTTGCATGACGAACTCCATTTTATCCCATTGGACCAAATCTTTTCGATGCCTGGATTAAATCATATAAAAATCACAAAATGCTATGTTCAGATAATAGAATCAACTCCTAGCTACGTGATGTGCGTGTGCGGGAGTGTGTGTGGCCAGCTGTGCCACAGCCGTGTGTGGCCGGTCATGCTAGTTAGGAGTAGTTTAATCAGTAGGAGTACTAGTTAATTAGTCTAATAGTAGATGATATGTGGATCCCCTCTTCTAAATTAACTAGTTAAATAAACCTATTAAAATACTAGTCAATGACAGGTGGACCCCCTCTAATTATCCACTTAAAAGAAAATGTTTAATATGTGTCAATGACGCCTGGGCCCGATCTGCAGTTTTGACCAGTCAACAGTCCAACAATTGACTGTTGACTAGACTGTTGACTAAGTCAACTGGACCCCTTAGTCCCACCTGTCATCCACTGTGGCTAGCCCACGATGGGTATAGAAAATATATTCTGTTTTTATTTTCGAATTATAATAAATTCAGAATTAAAAAATTATTTAAAGCTTTAAAAATTAAAATAAAATAAATTGTACCTCGGATGAAAAAACTTTGTACATGAAAGTTGCTCAGAACGACGAGACGAATCCGGATACGCCGCCCGTTTGTCCGCCACACGTCCCTAACATAGCGAACATGCAACTTTCCCCCTTCGATTCATTTGTCCGAAAACGCAAAACACCGGGGATACTTTCCCGGATGTTCACCTCTTCGCCGGTATCACCTATCCCTACATTAAGTCACCCCTAGCACAACGTAATGCCGCATTATGCTTTGTGTTGTTTTGATTGCTCTGTTATTTATTATGTCCCCCTCCGTTACTTCTTTCCGGTAGACTCCGAGACTACTGCCGAAGTCCGTGTGTTCGACTACATTGAAGACGACCCCTCTCTCTTGCCAGAGCAACCAGGCAAGCCCCCCCCCTTTGATCACCAGAAATTGCCTACTCTTCTCTCTACTTCTTGCATTAGAGTAGTGTAGCATGTTACTGCTTTCCGTTAATCCTATTCTGATGCATAGCCTGTCATTGTTGTTACAACTGTTGATACCTTAACTACAATCCTAAATGCTTAGTATAGGATGCTAGTGTTCCATCAGTGGCCCTACACTCTTGTCTGACTGCCATGCTATACTACTGGGCCGTGATCACTTCGGGAGGTGATCACGGGCATATACTATATACATTACACTGTCACATTACCGGTGATACTGTTTGGAGATGGGGGCTGAAGGGGCAGGTGGCTCCATCCCGGTAGAGGTGGGCCTGGGTTCTCGACGGCCCCCGACTGTTATTTTGTGGCGGAGCGACAGGGCAGGTTGAGACCACCTAGGAGAGAGGTGGGCCTGGCCCTGGTCGGTGTTCGCGGATACTTAACACGTTTAACGAGATCTTGGTATTTGATCTGAGTCTGGCTATTGGCCTATACACACTAACCATCTACGCAGGGACAGGTATGGGCACTCGACGTCGTGGTATCAGCCGAAACCTTCGTGACGTCAGCGACTGTGACGCCCCCGATTCAATCGTACACTAATCATGCACGCAAACGTGTACGATCAGGATCAGGGACTCACGGGAAGATATCACAACACAACTCTAAAACATAAATAAGTCATACAAGCATCATAATACAAGCCAGGGGCCTCGAGGGCTCGAATACAAGTGCTCGATCATAGACGAGTCAGCGGAAGCAACAATATCTGAGTACAGACATAAGTTAAACAAGTTTGCCTTAAGAAGGCTAGCACAAACTGGGATACAGATCGAAAGAGGCGCAGGCCTCCTGCCTGGGATCCTCCTAAACTACTCCAGGTCGTCGTCAGCGGGCAGCACGTAGTAGTAGGCACCTCCAGTGTAGTAGGGGTCGTCGTCGACGGTGGCGTCTGGCTCCTGGACTCCAGCATCTGGTTGCGACAACCAGAAAGAAAGGAAAGGGGAAAAAGGGGGGAGAAAGCAACCGTGAGTACTCATCCAAAGTACTCGCAAGCAAGGAACTACACTACATATGCATGGGTATATGTGTAAGGAGGCCATATCAGTGGACTGAACTGCAGAATGCCAGAATAAGAGGGGGATAGCTAATCCTATCGAAGACTACGCTTCTGGCAGCCTTCGTCTTGCAACAGGCAGAAGAGGGTAGGTCGAAGTCCTCCAAGTAGCATCTCCAAGTAACATCTCATAGCATAATCCTACCCGGCGATCCCCTCCTCATATCCCTGAGGTAGAGCGACCACCGGTTGTATCTGGCACTTGGAAGGGTGTGTTTTATTAAGTATCCGGTTCTAGTTGTCAAAGGTCAAGGTACAACTCCAAGTCGTCCTGTTACCGAAGATCACGGCTATTCGAATAGATTAACTTCCCTGCAGGGGTGCACCACATTCCCCAACACGCTCGATCCCATTTAGCCGGACACACTTTCCTGGGTCATGCCCGGCCGTGGAAGATCAACACGTCGCAGCCCCACCTAGGCTCAACAGAGAGGCCAGCACGCCGGTCTAAACCTAAGCGCACAGGGGTCTGGGCCCATCGCCCATAGCACACCTGCACGTTGCGTACGCGGCCGAAAGCAGAACTAGCCCCCTTAATACAAGAGCAGGCTTACGTTCCAATCCGGCGCGCGCCGCTCCGTCGCTGACGTCTGAAGGGCTTCGGCTGATACCACGACGTCGGGATACCCATAACTACTCCCGCGTAGATGGTTAGTGCGTATAGGCTCGTAGCCAACTCAGATCAAATACCAAGATCTCGTTAAGCGTGTTAAATATCCGCGAACACCGAACAGGGCCAGGCCCACCTGTCTCCTAGGTGGTCTCAACCTGCCCTGTCGCTCCGCCATAAAGATCCACACAGAGGGCCGTCGGGACAAAGGTCCTTTCAGCCCCCAATCCGTGAATCACTCGCGGGTACTCTTCGAGCTGACCCGACTTTAGTCACCATCTGTATAGTATGTATGTATGTATAGTATATACCCGTGATCACCTCCCGAGTGATCACGGCCCAATAGTATAGCAAGGCAGACTGACAAGAATGTAGGGCCAATGATGATAAACTAGCATCCTATACTAAGCATTTAGGATTGCAGGTAAGGTATCAACAGAGGTAGCGACAATGTCTGGCTATGCATCAGAATAGGATTAACGAAAGCAGTAACATGCTACACTACTCTAATGCAAGCAGTATAGAGGAGAATAGGCGATATCTGGTGATCAAGGGGGGGGGCTTGCCTGGTTGCTTTGGCAAGAGAGAGGGGTCGTCAACTCCGTAGTCGAACTGGCCAGCAGCAGCGTCGGTCTCGTAGTCTACCGGAGAGAAGAGGGGGAAGAAATAATGAATACAGAGCAAACAAAGCATCACAAAATATAACAAGGCAATACGCGGTGTTCGGTGTGCCCTAACGTGGTAGTAGGTGATACCGGTGAAGGGGGGAAAACATCCGGGAAAGTATTCCCGGTGTTTCGTGTTTTCGGGCAGAGGAGCCGGAGGGGGAAAGTTGCGAGTTCGATAGGTTAGGGGTGTGTGGCGGACGAACGGACTGCGTATCCGGATTCGTCTCGTCGTTCTGAGCAACTTTCATGTAAAAATATTTTAATCCGAGTTACGGATTAAAAGATATGATTTTCTAAAGATTTTATTAATTTCTAGAATTTAATTAATTATTTAATTAATTCGAAAAATGGATTTATGACATCAGCATGATGTCATGCTGACGTCAGCAGTCAGCGTTGACCGTTGACCTGGTCAACCTAACATGTGGGTCCTGTGGGTCCCACCTGTCATTCTCTGTTTAGGTTAATTACAGATTAGTTAATTTAATTACTATTTAATTAAGCTAACAGGTTAATTAGATTAATTAATTAAGGTTAATTAACTTAATTAATTAGTTAATTAATTAATTAAATAAATTTATTTTTATTTTAATTATTGTTTTATTTATTTTTATATACTTTTTTTTCATTTTCTTTTTTTTAAGTCCCAGGGGGTGGGGCCTGCCTGTCATTGGCTCTAGGGGGCCTAGCGGGTTCGGTGGGTTCGGGCGCTGGAGCGGACAACCGGCCAGGGCGACAGGGAGCCCCGCCCAGAAGGGCGCGGCCGCGCTGGCGGGTGTCGGGCGCGCCGGCGGGCGCCGGGCGCGGCGGCAGGCGGCGCGTGAAGGGGGGGGGGGCGGAGGCCACGGCAGGGCACCGCGGCCGTAGGCGAGCGGCACGGGGGAGGTGGCTGGAGGCAGGCAAGGCAATGGGCGTCGGGGACCTGCACGCGGACGGGGGCACGGTGAGCGCGCATCGGGCGCGATCGGAGATGGCGCGGGCGTGCACGACGATGGGGACCGGGGCGCACGGTGACGAGGCGAGCCAGGGAAGGCGAGTGCGCGGCCGACACGGGGAGAGGAGGAGGGAAAGGTAGCTGCTCACGGCGGGGAGTAGGGTCCAGGGCAGCGGGGGTCGAGGTAGTCCGGTGAGGGTGAGGCCGGGGAAGCGATTCGGCGAAGTCCGGCGATGTCGAGGCATCTCGGGTCGGGGGCGACGGGATCGCGGCGGCGTCCGAACCGCCGACGAAGAGGGCGGTGGGGCGATGGCGCGCAACGGGTCGGGGGCGTCGGTTGCCCCCGATCCAGATCCACCCGGGGGCGGGCGCGCCGGCGGGATGGGGCTCCAACGCGGGGAGCGCGGCGGCGACGGAGGGGGGGGGCCCTTCCGGTCCAGGAAAGGGGGAGGGGGTGAGGACGACGGCGAGCGACGGGCGGGGCGGCGCCGGTGATGCGTCCGGGAGGCGGCGATGGGTTCGTGCCCGATCCCGATTGGATCGGGGGGGGTGGGGGCGAGAGGAGAGATGGGGATCGTGCGGGTGAGTGGGGTGATGAGGCTAGGGTTCGGTCGGGGGGGTGGGGGGTTATGCGGGGAGAGGTGGGCCGGCCGGGGTGGGCTGGCCGACTGGGCCGGCCGGTTGGCTAGCTGGGTCGGTTGGCCCGGGGGTTTGGGGGGTTTCCTTTTCTTTTTTTTGTTAGTTTGTTTTTCTATTTTATTTCTTTTCTTCTTTCCTGTTTTATTAAATTTCGGTGTTTATGAAAAACCCAAGTTGCACCTAAAATATTTTTAATACTTATGCCACTACCGCAATTAACTTGGCACCTAATATAAAACCATTTGTAATTGTTTATTATTTTATAATCATTTAACTAATTGTTTTGCTACTATTATATTCATTTTGAGTATTTACATATTTTATACAAGTGTGGTTTCTCCACCATAATTACCTACGCATTATTTGGCACCACCAGAACATTTTAGTTTTATTATTTGAAAACTTTTGTTGTTTGCCTATATTTTAAATTTGAATTTGAATCGTTTTGAACTAACACGAGTTTACCAACAGTAAACGAGGTGACGTGGCATCATTAGCAGAGGTTCACTGTAGCTTAAATACCCGGGCGTCACAATTCTCCTCCACTACAAGAAATCTCGTCCCGAGATTTAAGAGGGGGACTAGGGGGAAAGGTCTGGTTACGAAATCCTAACGAATCTTCTCGTCTTTGGTTGCTCTTCTTGAAGAGATCAATCCATTACACTGATGTCTTCATTCCTCTGCTTCAGGTCATCAGGATGAAGTCGGCATCCCTTCTTCGGGATCTTCATCGTATTTAAGAATAGGTAACGAGGCAGATCAGCAACGACAGAATGCTATAAGGGTAATAATCTGGGATTAACCCATGAATGAGCATATGAGTACCTCTCGAGTTGAACAAAATAAAACACATCGAGAGTAAAGTTGGAAGGTACAATAAGAAGTTTCAAGCAGCCAGGCAATCGTTCATTGCCTAGGCAGAAGGTGAAAAGGGGTTTCAAGCAACGGAATAATTATTGTGTCCGATGCCAGAATTGACGATCTCATTGGAAGGTGGCTCATGAATTACATACGAGTCCACGCGGGAGGAATAACTTTGGGAACAGGGGGTGTACAGGAGAGTCAGGTTTCGATCCTGTGGAACTGTGGGTTATGGGCCCACCATGTGGGTTAAAGGTAGGAAGGGCGGAGACGTCTTGCGTGATCATGCAAGCAAGGTATGTCAGAGGATAGCCTATCAGTTATGTCGGCAACAACATCAGTACCAAGGACGAGGGATGAAGAGAACCATTTTCCTGCTCGTTGAACGAGGCGGACCAGTAGGCAAAGTTCTCGTCCATCGGTGGTTACCGAAATGTCACCAACAAAAGTAACAGGGTCTCACTGGCAGAGTTGTACACCGAGGTGTTTACATAAGCAGGAGAATATTACTGCTCAGATCATATAGATCACAAGAAAGGTTAAATCAACAATGGTAGGAAAACATGATCATCAGATTAAACAGATCAATGGAAAGGAAAATAGGTTTAAACACATATTTCAAGGGTATATCCTTCCCAAGGACAAGCAGAGCATGATATCCATGTCAGGATATAATGTAGAAAACTCTTTAGGTAGGGGAGAGGATTTTTCATGACATTACCCATACAGCGGTGTTTGGATAATTGGGCAGGAAATATTTAGCATTGGGCTTCAATGTACTTGTTGAAAATCAGAGTACCACAAACATGCTTCGAGATAGCATCGACATGGTCTTCGAGCAAAGGTCAGACTTTGGAAACATGAAGGATCCATCAGGAATAACTTGTAGAATAAGTCTTACAATTTCCTCATGGATGAATGGATAACCTTGCTGAAAAGGAATCTATAATGATAGGTCCTCCAGCCGGGGGGGGGGGTGCTAGGCATGACATCATGTTAGCGGGTCATCAAAGGATCAACATCATAACTCTTGGAAAGGTGTCCCAACCCTCATATCTGACCGAGATTCAGATCCGATTGGTGTCAGGATACCTCAGACTTAGGATACCTGAGAAGAAAAGGTGCAACGCAAATTGACGAGATGACATTGTAAGATTCTCGGGGAAATGAACTATGAAGTGTTTTCCGTTATCAAGAGTCCATCATTAACCCAAGGAGAGGACAAGGAGGTGTCTGGTGAACTCAACGGCAATTCACCGAGATTCCCAAAAGATGGATTTCCACAATTAAGTGAACAAGGAGATAACATTGGTCAGATCAAATGATATAAGGAAGTATGCTCGAGGAAAACATACACAATTAAACATTGGTTGAAAGGTGCGCCCGAAATATGGGTTGGGTTGCACGACCAATGTCAGAATGGTGATTCAATTAGAGAAGGACTTAGAATGAACTATCACCCATTCACTTCAAAGCAATAGGGTTGTTAGAAGTTTTGAATTCACATGTCATAGCTCCATTGTCGGTATTCCGGTTGAAAACAATACGGGGACCAAGGAATGAACGAAGATGGCAAGAAGTATTATGATATCAAGAATTATTAAGAGGTGGTGAAATTCTCACCGCATTCTTGACAAAAAGAGATGGTAATACTTCCGAGGTAAAGAAGAACAATTGCTGGATAGCAAGGAAACCAAGGTACAACACAAGTTGTGAACAAGTTTGTGTTGGGGGGGGGGAAGGCAAGAATGTTGCCGATGATAACTCAAATCATCGAGGGACAAGGATGGTATTTCTCATCATGAATTCAATTGATATCCTAGATGAGCTCAGAATGTTGATGATCACAACACCTTTGTCACGAGAGTTCATGAAGATGTAATCGATCGGCGACGACATCAAGTCAAAGTAATGATGAAGTGAAAGGTTATTGGAACCAAGGGTACGACACAAACTCGAAACCAAGCTTGTTGTTCAAGGCGAAATGATATGACGATGAGGATCGACGTAAGGTTAGTTCATCGTCGAAAATTGTGCTCCGAGAATAAGGACCAGGTAGCACAGTTAGAATCGTCACGACAATGATATAGCCAAACAGGCTAGGAATGGCGTGATCGGGTACAAACTCGTACTTATAGAAGCTTACTGAAGAGTTGTTGAACCGTAGAGCGGACTCGGTTCAGTTATCGGTGTCTTTGAGTGTTCAATAACTCAGAGCCCGCGAAAAATTGGAATCAGTGGAAGGTAGCACTTGATGAAGAACTCATAAGAAGTTATGCAGTTCCATGATAATCTCGAGATACCAGGGGGGTAATACTCGACACAAGATCAAAGTAAAGGTTGGACTGGTGTATTGATCCATAGAAGACAATTGTTTTAAACTTGTCCGAGAAATGAGATCAAAGAAGAACAATCATGGTCGGAACCACGGTTGCAAAGGGATCAATTCACAGATACCATATGTTAGTTATCAAGGAAATAGTTATTATTACAAGAAGCTTCTATGTCAGGATCTACATCGTGTCCATGGGCATGAACACAAAGTTCAAGGTCGACTCCCACTTCTTTAATGCATAACCTTTCATTCACTTCTCGCCTTCAACGAAATTGTGTGTTGAAATTTATCTGACATAACACTAGTAGAGTATGACCGGTAGTGGTTTCTGGGTTCACACAGTTTAAAGAAAAGCATATGTCCAACCCATAGGGGCTTCTTAGAAACATATACCACAAGTTTCCAGAGTAATAACACAAGCCCGAAAGCATAGCATGGTTGGCCAAGCAGAGGATACAACTTAACAAGGGCATCATGTATAAGGGGAAGAACTCACCAAGTGTTCAAATGTGAAGGACACTGTCGGATAACAATCCAACAAAGGACTTGATAGTCCACAAAGGATCTGATATGAGTATCGGTACTCAACCAGAAGAGGAAGGAATGCAAATGCAACAGGTTATGGAATCATCTGAATAATTCAAAGCTTAAATAAAAAGGAATTATGATTTCCACAACAAAGGATCAGAAGCAGACGTTCTGATCAAGGATGGACCAATTGAATATACCAGAGGCACAATCGACGACAGATAGTTTGGTCGAGAACCAGCTCATGTTTGAAAGACGTCTGAGCTGGAGAGATAATTTAAAAGGATCAACTGATGATTACTTGCATTCGCCACATATAGAGTCAACGGACTCAAAATGATAATGACAAGGAATGTCAATAAGATTTCTATACTTATGGGATTAATCATAATGAAAGCAAACAAGAAATTCCAGAGGAATAGGTTGCTGAGGATTTTTGGAATATCGGGTGGTATTTCGAAGACTTTTGTGTAACACATAAACAACTGGGGGATGAGGGGATATTCTATAAATGCGAGAATTAACCGTAGGGGTATTCAAGTGACAAGAACAGCAAGGCAGTAAGCTCAAGGGATTATCGAAACCACGACGAGTTTTTCAGGGTATCTTATAATAACAAGACCAACTGGGGATGATATAAGAATAACAACTGTAAGTAGTTACCCATAAGGGTTGACGGTGGAAGGGGAATTGCAAACGCGATGAACACAAGTTCTCGGCCTAACAGCGGAAAGTATCTCCAGGGTCTTCACGTGCAGCAGACGATCATCAGTAATAAGGGGCTCTCCGGGTGAAAGTGATAACGAGATCCTAATGTTAGATTTAGCAAAATTCATTTAACCCGAATAGAAGAGAGATCAGAGTCCCAGAGTAAAGGTCGAGGAGTAAAAGATCCTAGTACCACCCAATGGCGACGTGGGCCCATGGGCCGCACAGCCATGTTAGTAAAAGTTTTGTAAAGTCTAGACTCGACTTCGGCCAAGGAGTTGGAAGGGGGATTCCTACAGGCAGTCGGCTCTGATACCAACTTGTGACGCCCCCGATTCAATCATACACTAATCATGCACGCAAACGTGTACGATCAGGATCAGGGACTCATGGGAAGATATCACAACACAACTCTAAAATATAAATAAGTCATACAAGCATCATAATACAAGCCAGGGGCCTCGAGGGCTCGAATACAAGTGCTCGATCATAGACGAGTCAGCGGAAGCAACAATATCTGAGTACAGACATAAGTTAAACAAGTTGCCTTAAGAAGGCTAGCACAAACTGGGATACAGATCGAAAGAGGCGCAGGCCTCCTGCCTGGGATCCTCCTAAACTACTCCAGGTCGTCATCAGCGGGCAGCACGTAGTAGTAGGCACCTCCAGTGTAGTAGGGGTCGTCGTCGACGGTGGCGTCTGGCTCCTGGACTCCAGCATCTGGTTGCGACAACCAGAAAGAAAGGAAAGGGGGAAAAAGGGGGGAGAAAGCAACCGTGAGTACTCATCCAAAGTACTCGCAAGCAAGGAACTACACTACATATGCATGGGTATATGTGTAAGGAGGCCATATCAGTGGACTGAACTGCAGAATGCCAGAATAAGAGGGGGATAGCTAATCCTATCGAAGACTACGCTTCTGGCAGCCTCCGTCTTGCAGCATGTAGAAGAGAGTAGGTCGAAGTCCTCCAAGTAGCATCTCCAAGTAACATCTCATAGCATAATCCTACCCGGCGATCCCCTCCTCATATCCCTGAGGTAGAGCGACCACCGGTTGTATCTGGCACTTGGAAGGGTGTGTTTTATTAAGTATCCGGTTCTAGTTGTCATAAGGTCAAGGTACAACTCCAAGTCGTCCTGTTACCGAAGATCACGACTATTCGAATAGATTAACTTCCCTGCAGGGGTGCACCACATTCCCCAACACGCTCGATCCCATTTGGCCGGACACACTTTCCTGGGTCATGCCCGGCCGCGGAAGATCAACACGTCGCAGCACCACCTAGGATCAACAGAGAGGCCAGCACGCCGGTCTAAACCTAAGCGCACAGGGGTCTGGGCCCATCGCCCATAGCACACCTGCACGTTGCGTACGCGGCCGAAAGCAGAACTAGCCCCCTTAATACAAGAGCAGGCTTACGTTCCAATCCGGCGCACGCTGCTCCGTCGCTGACGTCTGAAGGGCTTCGGCTGATACCACGACGTCGGGATACCCATAACTACTCCCGTGTAGATGGTTAGTGCGTATAGGCTCGTAGCCAACTCAGATCAAATACCAAGATCTCGTTAAGCGTGTTAAATATCCGCGAACGCCGAACAGGGCCAGGCCCACCTGTCTCCTAGGTGGTCTCAACCTGCCCTGTCGCTCCGCCATAAAGATCCACACAGAGGGCCGTCGGGACAAAGGTCCTTTTAGCCCCCAATCCGTGAATCACTCGCGGGTACTCTTCGAGCTGACCCGACTTTAGTCACCATCTGTATAGTATGTATGTATGTATAGTATATACCCGTGATCACCTCCCGAGTGATCACGGCCCAATAGTATAGCAAGGCAGACTAACAAGAATGTAGGGCCAATGATGATAAACTAGCATCCTATACTAAGCATTTAGGATTGCAGGTAAGGTATCAACAGAGGTAGCGACAATGTCCGGCTATGCATCCGAATAGGATCAACGAAAGCAGTAACATGCTACACTACTCTAATGCAAGCAGTATAGAGGAGAATAGGCGATATCTGGTGATCAAGGGGGGGGCTTGCCTGGTTGCTCTGGCAAGAGAGAGGGGTCGTCAACTCCGTAGTCGAACTGGCCAGCAGCAGCGTCGGTCTCGTAGTCTACCGGAGAGAAGAGGGGGAAGAAATAATGAATACAGAGCAAACAAAGCATCACAAAATATAACAAGGCAATACGCGGTGTTCGGTGTGCCCTAACGCGGTAGTAGGTGATACCGGTGAAGGGGGGAAAACATCCGGGAAAGTATTCCCGGTGTTTCGTGTTTTCGGGCAGAGGAGCCGGAGGGGGAAAGTTGCGAGTTCGATAGGTTAGGGGTGTGTGGCGGACGAACGGACTGCGTATCCGGATTCGTCTCGTCGTTCTGAGCAACTTTCATGTTGAAAATATTTTAATCCGAGTTACGGATTAAAAGATATGATTTTCTAAAGATTTTATTAATTTCTAGAATTTAATTAATTATTTAATTAATTCGAAAAATGGATTTATGACATCAGCATGATGTCATGCTGACGTCAGCAGTCAGCGTTGACCGTTGACCTGGTCAACCTAACATGTGGGTCCTGTGGGTCCCACCTGTCATTCTCTGTTTAGGTTAATTACAGATTAGTTAATTTAATTACTATTTAATTAAGCTAACAGGTTAATTAGATTAATTAATTAAGGTTAATTAACTTAATTAATTTAGTTAATTAATTAATTAATTAAATTTATTTTTATTTTAATTATTGTTTTATTTATTTTTATATACTTTTTTTTCATTTTCTTTTTTTTAAGTCCCAGGGGGTGGGGCCTGCCTGTCATTGGCTCTAGGGGGCCTAGCGGGTTCGGTGGGTTCGGGCGCTGGAGCGGACAACCGGCCAGGGCGACAGGGAGCCCCGCCCAGAAGGGCGCGGCCGCGCTGGCGGGTGTCGGGCGCGCCGGCGGGCGCCGGGCGCGGCGGCAGGCGGCGCGTGAAGGGGGGGGCGGAGGCCACGGCAGGGCACCGCGGCCGTAGGCGAGCGGCACGGGGGAGGTGGCTGGAGGCAGGCAAGGCAATGGGCGTCGGGGACCTGCACGCGGACGGGGGCACGGTGAGCGCGCATCGGGCGCGATCGGAGATGGCGCGGGCGTGCACGACGATGGGGACCGGGGCGCACGGTGACGAGGCGAGCCAGGGAAGGCGAGTGCGCGGCCGACACGGGGAGAGGAGGAGGGAAAGGTAGCTGCTCACGGCGGGGAGTAGGGTCCAGGGCAGCGGGGGTCGAGGTAGTCCGGTGAGGGTGAGGCCGGGGAAGCGATTCGGCGAAGTCCGGCGATGTCGAGGCATCTCGGGTCGGGGGCGACGGGATCGCGGCGGCGTCCGAACCGCCGACGAAGAGGGCGGTGGGGCGATGGCGCGCAACGGGTCGGGGGCGTCGGTTGCCCCCGATCCAGATCCACCCGGGGGCGGGCGCGCCGGCGGGATGGGGCTCCAACGCGGGGAGCGCGGCGGCGACGGAGGGGGGGCCCTTCCGGTCCAGGAAAGGGGGAGGGGGTGAGGACGACGGCGAGCGACGGGCGGGGCGGCGCCGGTGATGCGTCCGGGAGGCGGCGATGGGTTCGTGCCCGATCCCGATTGGATCGGGGGGGTGGGGGCGAGAGGAGAGATGGGGATCGTGCGGGTGAGTGGGGTGATGAGGCTAGGGTTCGGTCGGGGGGGTGGGGGGTTATGCGGGGAGAGGTGGGCCGGCCGGGGTGGGCTGGCCGACTGGGCCGGCCGGTTGGCTAGCTGGGTCGGTTGGCCCGGGGGTTTGGGGGGTTTCCTTTTCTTTTTTTTGTTAGTTTGTTTTTCTATTTTATTTCTTTTCTTCTTTCCTGTTTTATTAAATTTCGGTGTTTATGAAAAACCCAAGTTGCACCTAAAATATTTTTAATACTTATGCCACTACCGCAATTAACTTGGCACCTAATATAAAACCATTTGTAATTGTTTATTATTTTATAATCATTTAACTAATTGTTTTGCTACTATTATATTCATTTTGAGTATTTACATATTTTATACAAGTGTGGTTTCTCCACCATAATTACCTACGCATTATTTGGCACCACCAGAACATTTTAGTTTTATTATTTGAAAACTTTTGTTGTTTGCCTATATTTTAAATTTGAATTTGAATCGTTTTGAACTAACACGAGTTTACCAACAGTAAACGAGGTGACGTGGCATCATTAGCAGAGGTTCACTGTAGCTTAAATACCCGGGCGTCACAGCGACTGAGTGGCGCGCGCCGGATTGGACAGTAAGCATGCTCTTGTATTAAGGGGGCTAGTTCTGCTTCCGGCCGCGTACGCAACGTGCAGGTGTGCAATGGGCGATGGGCCCAGACCCCTGCGCCATAGGATTTAGACCGGCGTGCTGACCTCTCTGTTGTGCCTAGGTAGGGTTGCGACGTGTTGATCTTCCGAGGCCGGGCATGACCCAGGAAAGTGTGTCCGGCCAAATGGGATCGAGCGTGTTGGGATATGTGGTGCACCCCTGCAGGGAAGTTAATCTATTCGAATAGCCGTGATCTTCGGTAACATGACGACTTGGAGTTGTACCTTGATCTTATGACAACTAGAACCGGATACTTAATAAAATACACCCTTCAAAGTGCCATATACAACCGGTGGTTGCTCTCTCACAGGGCGACGAGGGGAGGATCATCGGTTAGGATTATGCTATGCGATGCTACTTGGAGGACTCCAGTCTACTCTCTTCTACATGCTGCAAGACGGAGGCTGCCAGAAGCGTAGTCTTCGACAGGACTAGCTATCCCCCTCTTATTCCGGCATTCTGCAGTTCAGTCCACATATGATACCCTTATTCCATTTGATACCCATGCATATGTAGTGTAGCTCCTTGCATGCGAGTACTTTGGATGATTACTCACGGTTGCTTTCTCCCCCTTTCCTTTCTTTTTGGTTGTCGCAACCAGATGCTGGAGTCCAGGACCAAGACGCCACCGTTGATGACGACTACTACTACTCGAGAGGTGCCTACTACTACGTGCAGCCCGTTGACGGTGACCAGGAGTAGTTTAGGAGGATCCCAGGCAGGAGGCCTGTGCCTCTTTCGATCTGTATCCCAGTTTGTGTTAGCCTTCTTAAGGGAAACTTGTTTAACTTATGTCTGTACTCAGATATTGTTGCTTCCGCTGACTCATCTTTGATCGAGCTCTTGTATTCGAGCCTTCGAGGCCCCTGGCTTGTAATATAAAGCTTGTATTATTTTAACTTGTGTCTAGAGTTGTGTTGTGATATCTTCCGTGATTCCTTGATCTTGATCGTACACATTTGCGTGTATGATTAGTGTACGGTCAAATCGGGGGCGTCACAAGTTGGTATTAGAGCCGACTGCCTGTAGGAATCCCCTTTCCAAACTCCTGGGCCGAAGTTGAGTCTAGTCGATGAAAACTGTTTTACTAACATGGCTGTGCGGCCCATGGGCCCACGTCGCCATTGGGTGGTATTAGGATCTTTTACTCCTCGATCTTTACTCTGGGACTCTAATCTCTCCCCTATTTGGGTTAAATGATTTTGCAAAAAGGACTAACTTTAGGTTCTCGAAATACTTTCTCCCGAAGAGCCCCTCACTCTAGATGATCGCTTGCTGCACCAGACGATTCGGAAGATACTCTCCGAGGTTTTCCCGAGACCCTTGTGCCCACCGCCCTTGCAAATTCCCTACCACTGTTATATTATTATGGATAACTACATACACTTGTCCTTTCAATCCCATTGATCTTGTTATTACAAGATACCCTGAAAATTCTCTCTATTGTTCCAAGAATACCTTGTGCCTACTGCCTTGCAGTTCATTACCCACATGATCACCCCAACAGATAATTCCTCGCACTTACCGAGTATCCGCCCATCCCCAGTTGTTTATGTGTTTCACTAAGTTCTTCGAAATAATATTCAATATTCTGAAAATCCTTAGCAGCTTATTGCTCTTGAAATTCTTGCTTTCTTGCATTATGGTTAATCCCATAAGTATAGTAATCTTATGGGCAGCCTTTGTTACTATCATTTTGAGTACATTGATTCATTATGTTGCAAATGCTCGCAATCCTCAATCAGATCCTAGGATTCATCCTTTCGGCTCAGACATCGCCTTAAACATGAGCTGGATCTCGACCAATCAAATTGATGTCGATTTTACCCCTAAGCTTACTCAAATTATCCCTCCTTAATCAGAGTGTTTGCTTCTGATCCTTTGATTTGAAAATCATAATCCCTTTGCATTTGAGCTCTAGATTAGTCAGTGTTTCTATAATTCAAAGCCCTTGCTTTGTTTTGTCCTCTGATCGTATACCGATGCTCACATCAGCTCCATTATGGACCGGCAGATCCTTTGTTGGGTTTTATCCAACAGCGTCCTTCATACTCAATACATAATGCCTTTGGTAAATTGTATCCTCTGCTTTCTCAACCATGCTCAGCTTTCGAGCTGGTGGTATTTACTATTGAAGCTTGTGGTATATATTTCCACGATACCCTGATGGGTTGAACCTATGCCTTCCTTAATATGTGTGAACTCGAAAGTTTTCACGAGTCATACACTTCTGGTATTTTGCCAGATAAAATTTCAACACTACAACTTCTTCGAAAGTGAGAAGTGAATGAAAGGTTATGCATTGGAGAAGTGGGAGTTGACCTTGAACTTTGTGTTCATGCCCATGGACCCGATGTAGATCTTATCATTAAAGCTTCTCTTAAAATTAATTATTCCTTTGGTATAAGTTCATCTTATATCTGGGATCTGGCCTTTAGCAATCGTGGTTCCGACCATGTTCTCCTTTAAATACATTTCGCATGCAAGTTTAAGCGCTTGTCTTCTGTAGAGCAATACCCCAGTCCAACCTCTACTTTGATCCGTCGTCGAGTATTACCCCCTCTGGTATCTCGAGATTACCACGGAACTGCATAACTTCTTATGAGTTCTTCTTCAAGTATTATTTCACACTGATTCCAAAATTTTCCCCGGATTCTGAGTTGTTAGACACTCAAGGACACCGATAGTGAATCAAGTCTGTACTCCGATTCAATAACTATAAGTAATTTTCATTGCTTACGAGTTTAATAATCCTTCAAGTCATTCCTAGCCCGGTTAGCTATATCATTATCGTGCTAAATTTTAACCGTGCTACCTAGTCCAGATTCCTGGGTGCACCCTTCTATCATTGTTCAGTTGTCTATGTTTCCCTCGAGCATACATCATTATATCATTTGATCCGACAAATGATATTTCCTTGTTCACATAATGGTGGAAATCCATCCTTTGGAAATCTCGATGATTTATTGCTGAGCCTATCAGCCACCTCCTCATCCTCTTCTTGGTTTAATGATGAACTCTTGTGTCAAAACTCGCTCCCATAGTTCATTTCTCGAAGATCTTACATTGTCGTATCGACAAATTGTTTGGCACATTTTCTTCTCGGGCATCCTGAATCTGAGGTATCCTAACACCGATTAGATCTGAATCTCGGTCAGATATGATGGTTGGGACATTTTTCCAAGAGTTATAACACTGGTCTTTTATGACCCGGTAAGGTGATGTCATGCCTAGCACATCTGACCGGAGGACCTATTGTTATAGTTTCCTTTTATGCGAGGTTATCCATTCTTCCATGAGGAAATTGTAAGACTTATTCTACAAGTTGTTCCTGATGAATCCTTCGTTTATCCAAAGTCTGACCTTTGCTTGAATACCATGTCAATGCTATCTCGAAGCATGTCTATGGTACTCCGATTTTCAGCAAGAACATTTTGAGCCCAATGTTGAATGCTTCTTGCTCAATTATCCAAACACCATTGTTTGGGTAATGTCATGAAATTGCTCTCCCTTTACCTAAATGATTTTCTACTTTATATCCTGTCTTGGATATCATCCTCTGCTTGACTTTAGGAAGGGTATACCCCTGATATATGTGTTTAAACACATTTTCCTTCCCATTGTTTTGTTCAAACTTTCTTATAATCTACTTAACTGAGCCGTGGTAATTCCCTGCTTAGGTAAGCACCTCGTGGTACAACTCTGCCAGTAAGACCCTATTACTATAATTGATAACATTTCGGTAGCCACCGATGGACGAGAACTTTACCTAATGGCCCGCCTTGTTCAACGAGCAGGAAAATGGTTCTCTTCGTCCCTCGCCCTTGGTATCGACATTGTTGCCAACATAACTGATAGGCTACCCCCTGACATGTCTTGCTATTATGACCGTGCAAGATATCAACGCTTTTCCTACTTTGAACCACATGGTGGGCCCATAACTCACAGTTCCACAGGATCGAAACCTGACTCTCCTGTACATCCCTGTTTCAAAGTTATCCCTTACGCTTCGTTTCGTATGTAATTTGCGAGCCACATTCCTAGTGATCACTTCTGGTATCGGACACAATACTTATTCCCGTTGCTTTGAACCCCTTTTACTCTCTGATTCAGGCAATGAACGATTGCCTATCCGCTCGAAACTTCTTATTGCACCGTCTTACTTTGCTCTCGATGTGTTTCATTTGTTCAACTCGAGAGGTAGTCTTATGCTCATTCATGGGTTAACCGCAGATTGTTCCCTCATAAACATTCTGACGTAGCCAAGTTGCCTCTTCCCTATTCGTAAGTACGTTGGAGTTCCGAAGAAAGGATGACGACTTGATCATGGTGACTTAAAGTAGAGAAAATGAAGACATCAACGAAAGGGATCAACCTCTCCGAGAAGAGCAATCAAGACCGAGAAGACTCGATAGAATTTCGTAGCCACGTCTTTCCCTTACTCCCCTCCTAAAAATCTCGGGACGAGATTTCTGGTAGTGGAGGAGAATTGTGACGCCCGGGTAGTTAAGCTACAGTAAACCTCTATTAATGATGCCACGTCACGATGGTTACTGTTGCTAATCTCGCGTTAGTTCAAAACGAATCAAATTCAAATTTGAGATTAATGGCAAACATCAAAAGTTTTCAAACGTGAAACTAAAATGTTCGGTTTGCGGAAAATAATCCATAAATTATTTTGGTGAAGTAACCACACTTTTACAAATTGTTTAAATATTTTGAGATAAATAAAACAGTAGCAGGAACAGATAATTAAATGCCCTATTCAATTAATAAAATATTAAACTAATTTATTTAATTGCCTGAACTAATGGGGCAGTGACATATTTATGAAACTAAATTAGGAACTAGTTTGGTATTTTATCTAAACTATAGCAATGTGAAACTAAAATAAAACAGAGAGAAAATAAACAAAAGAACATAAAAACAAAAATAAAGGAAACCCCCCACCTCCGTGGCCCAACTGGACCACCGGCCCAGGCGCACCCCTCCTCTCCTCCCTTGTTCACGAACCACCCCGTGGCCATGGCCGATGCCTGCCACAGCACCGGTCATCGCCGTGGCGGCCATCCGCCGGCACCCCCACTCCTATAAGGCCTTGCCCCGGGCCAAACCCTAGCTCTCTCCCCTCACTCCCCCCTCCTCAATGGATCTGGGCGCCCCTCGCCCCTCTGCGTTTCGCTCGTTGCCCCCGAGGCCACCTCGTCGCCATTGCCGCGGTCAACCGCCTCTTCTCGCCGCCTCTGCCCGCCCAGGAGCTCCGCCGGACTCCTCCACGTCGTCCCCGCCCTCAACTTCAAGCCGGGGCGCTGCCAAGCTCGACATCATCTTCAAGCTCTGCCCCGAGCTCGCCGCCTTCGATTTGGTCGTGTCCGACAGCCGCCGGCCTCCCCGACCCCTCGAGCTCGCATGCGTCCTCCACTGTGAGGCCCTCCTCTCGTTCCCCTTGTTTCTCCCCTTGGAATCGGCGCCGTAGACCTGCCCCCACCTGAGTTCGCCATGGCTAGACCCTGCCGTAGCCACACCGGGCGCGCTCCCAGCGCCTCTGCCCGCCTGAGGCCGGCGCCCTCGCGCGTGCGCGTACGCCCGAGGCCGCACCCCCCTGCATACTGCTGCTTTGCTTCTTGCTGCTGCTGCTCTACTCGTGCCCACTGCTACTGCTCTGTTGCTGACGCTACTATGCCGCTGCCTATTGCCAGCTTGCCGCTGCCATTGCTATTTGCTGCGCCCGCCTAGCCGCGCCGACCGCGGTCGCGCCCTGCTTCCTTCGCCGCACGCCCTCCAGGTCGTGCGTCACCGCGCCCGGCGTTGGCCGCCAGCCCGCGCCGCCCGCTCGCCGGTAGCACCCTCGCCCCGACTGGCCGCTGCTTGCTACTGATGCATGCTGCTGCGCTGCTTTTTTTTACTGCTCCTGCTATTTCCAGCCGCCGCTGCTCGTGCCTAGTGCTTGCTACTGTAGATGCTACTAGCTAGCTTTCTTATTTTTACAATGACTAACCCTCTAATCTATCTCTAAATGGTGGTTAACCAACTACTAACATGAGCAAAAATAGTATCAGTAGAAAGTTTGCATGACGAACTCCATTTTATCCCATTGGACCAAATCTCTTCGATGCCTGAATTAAATCATATAAAAATCGCAAAAATGCTATGTTCAGATAATAGAATCAACTCCTAGCTACGTGATGTGTGTGTGCGGGAGTGTGTGTGGCCAGCTGTGCCACAGCCGTGTGTGGCCGGTCATTCTAGTTAGGAGTAGTTTAATTAGTAGGAGTATTAGTTAATTAGTCTAATAGTAGATTATATGTGGATCCCCGCTTCTAAATTAACTAGTTAAATAAACCTATTCAAATACTAGTCAATGACAGTTGGACCCCCTCTAATTATCCACTTAAAAGAAAATGTTGAATATGTGTCAATGACGCCTGGGCCCGATCTGCAGTTTTGACCAGTCAACAGTCAAACAATTGACTATTGACTAGACTGTTGACTAAGTCAACTGGACCCCTTGGTCCCACCTGTCATCCACAGTGGCTAGCCCACGATGGGTATAGAAAATATATCCTGTTTTTATTTTCGAATTATAATAAATTCAGAATTAAAAAATCATTTAAAGCTTTAAAAATTAAAATAAAATAAATCGTACCTCGGATGAAAAAACTTTGTACATGAAAGTTGCTCAGAAAGACGAGACGAATCCGAATACGCCGCCCGTTTGTCCGCCACACGTCCCTAACATAGCGAACATGCAACTTTCCCCCTTCGATTCATTTGTCCGAAAACACAAAACACCGGGGATACTTTCCCAGATGTTCGCCTCTTTGCCGGTATCACCTATCCCTACGTTAAGTCACCCCTAGCACAACGTAATGCCGCATCATGCTTTGTGTTGTTTTGATTGCTCTGTTATTTATTATGTCCCCCCTCCGTTACTTCTTTTCGGTAGACTCCGAGACTACTGCCGAAGTCCGTGTGTTCGACTACATTGAAGACGACCCCTCTCTCTTGCCAGAGCAACCAGGCAAGCCCCCCCCCTTTGATCACCAGAAATCGCCTACTCTTCTCTCTACTTCTTGCATTAGAGTAGTGTAGCATGTTACTGCTTTCCGTTAATCCTATTCTGATGCATAGCCTGTCATTGTTGTTACAACTGTTGATACCTTAACTACAATCATAAATGCTTAGTATAGGATGCTAGTGTTCCATCAGTGGCCCTACACTCTTGTCCAACTGCCATGCTATACTACTGGGCCGTGATCACTTCGGGAGGTGATCACGGGCATATACTATATACTTTACACTGTTACATTACCGGTGATACTGTTTGGAGATGGGGGCTGAAGGGGCAGGTGGCTCCATCCCGGTAGAGGTGGGCCTGGGTTCTCGACGGCCCCCGACTGTTATTTTGTGGCGGAGCGACAGGGCAGGTTGAGACCACCTAGAAGAGAGGTGGGCCTGGCCCTGGTCGGTGTTCGCGGATACTTAACACATTTAACGAGATCTTGGTATTTGATCTGAGTCTGGCTATTGGCCTATACGCACTAACCATCTACGCGGGGACAGTTATGGGCACTCGACGTCGTGCTATCAGCCGAAGCCTTCGTGACGTTAGCGACTGAGTGGCGCGCGCCGGATTGGACCGTAAGCCTGCTCTTGTATTAAGGGGGCTAGTTCTGCTTCCAGCCGCGTACGCAACGTGCAGGTGTGTAATGGGCGATGGGCCCAGACCCCTGCGCCATAGGATTTAGACCAGCGTGCTGACCTCTCTGTTGTGCCTAGGTAGGGCTGCGACGTGTTGATCTTCCGAGGCCGGGCATGACCCAGGAAAGTGTGTCCGGCCAAATGGGATCGAGCGTGTTGGGATATGTGGTGCACCCCTGCAGGGAAGTTAATCTATTCGAATAGCCGTGATCTTCGGTAACAGGACGACTTGGAGTTGTACCTTGACCTTATGACAACTAGAACTGGATACTTAATAAAATACACCCTTCAAAGTGCCAGATACAACCGGTGGTCGCTCTCTCACAGGGCGACGAGGGGAGGATCATCGGTTAGGATTATGCTATGCGATGCTACTTGGAGGACTTCAGTCTACTCTCTTCTACATGCTGCAAGACGGAGGCTGCCAGAAGCGTAGTCTTCGACAGGACTAGCTATCCCCCTCTTATTCCGGCATTCTGCTGTTCAGTCCACATATGATACCCTTATTCCATTTCATACCCATGCATATGTAGTGTAGCTCCTTGCTTGTGAGTACTTTGGATGAGTACTCACGGTTGCTTTCTCCCCCTTTTTCTCCCCCTTTCCTTTCTTTCTGGTTGTCACAACCAGATGCTGGAGTCCAGGACCAAGACGCCATCGTTGATGACGACTACTACTACTCGGGAGGTGCCTACTACTACGTGCAGCCCGCTGACGGCGACCAGGAGTAGTTTAGGAGGATCCCAGGCAGGAGGCCTGTGCCTCTTTCGATCTGTATCCCAGTTTGTGTTGCCTTCCTAAGGCAAACTTGTTTAAGTTATGTCTGTACTCAGATATTGTTGCTTCCGCTGACTCATCTTTGACCGAGCTCTTATATTCGAGCCTTCGAGGCCCCTGGCTTGTAATATAAAGCTTGTATTATTTTAACTTGTGTCTAGAGTTGTGTTGTGATATCTTCCCATGAGTCCTTGATCTTGATCGTACACATTTGCGTGTATGATTAGTGTACGGTCAAATCGGGGGCGTCACAGTAGTCCCTTCACACAAGAAACAAGTGATCTGCCTAGTTGGGCATCCTCCAGCTGTGTGACTTCCTTCACAGTTAGGGCATTCATCCTTGTGTTCTTTATGGGTGTGTCCTATTTCTCCATAGAGCTTGCATGCACAAAGTTTCTTCATATCCTTTCCATAAGGCTTCAAATTCTGGGACACAAATCGAGACTCTAGTATAGTCGACTTAAATTCTTTCCAAGTGGTTACTCCTTGTCATCCATTGATGGTTTGGTACATCCTCCACCAAGTAGAAGCACCTCTTTCAAAGCACTAAAGAGCATGATGGGTCATATCCTTCCCGACTATAGGGTTATTCTTCATGTGATCTTCCATGTTCTGAATCCATTGGTCCGTCCCCAATTGACTTATCAGTCAAGGAAACATGAGTCCTTCTCCATTCATCCTCTATTGGGTCCATGGGTTTTGGGGGGAGATAAGAGAGGCAGAGAGGGATACACATAATACAAACAATAGTTTTGAAAGGAGAGATTTTATTTTGTGGCTGTCGAAAAAACATCAAACAAATGACAGCTCACAAACATCGCATCTAACGTAGGTATATAACAGGGGTTTGGTCTTCTAAGGGTTAATAAATCTTCAAAGTCGACAAACTCTTCAAGCCTTGTTCATGTCTCCGATGGCTTCTTCCAATCGTGCTTGTCCTTCTCAAGTTCTTTGGCCAGATCATCTATGTTAACACGAAGTCTCTCGTGATGTCCTTCAATATTTCTGGAGTTGCGTTCCAACTCTGGGTTTCAACATCCTTGGCTTGAATCATGGTACTAATGTCCTTCAAATCCTGACGAACCTCTGGTATCTCGAAGTTTTGCTCCTTCAGCTTGGATACTTTCAGCTTCTGGGTCCTGAGTTCTACACAAAATACTTCCTTGTCAAATATGGCTTCCTAAAGGTCCATCTTAAAATTCTTGATGCAATACCCCCGATCCTGGTGATACACCAGCTAAGGTTAAAACTGTATCCCTTGCTGATAGATGCTCCATCTGCCTTCTACCATCCAATCCTTCCGAAGAAATGCATGCTTAACTCAGCACGGTGACAATAGCATAAGCATCGATAACATCATGGATAGCCATGTTTATCCCCATGTCATTGCCATGAGCTATCATTCCATAGTTGATATCTCCTGCCTTAGGGTTTTGTTGACAAAAACTTTGAGTTTTAATGGTCCATGTTCCGGCCTTTCTCTGACACACCTTGATCTCAAGTATTGACAGCTTTGAATAGTTTGAAAAATTCCATAAGGGTAGCCTTCCTAGGTCATACAAATCTGGAAATTCTTCAGAGCCTTCCAATTCTCCTAGTCTTCGGAGTCTCCAACCATTGTAGTTTCCATTATAATACATGGTGAAATCCTCTTCATTCCGAAGTGGTCTTAGTTGTCCGATATCTTATACTTCTTGGAGTACTCTCATCAGTCGAATCCTCGCGTGGTCAAAAGGGGAAAGGGTATAGTCTAATTATTTGAGATGAGAGGAAATACTTGGTAAAGCTTAGAAAAGATGAGAATTAAAAGATCCTTTAAAAAAATAAAGTTTTACAGAAAATCTTTCCTATGGGCTTGCCAGTTTCTAGGGGTCACGTCCTACAGTCAACATGTGCTCTGATACCATCTTGTAGCGACCCGACCTTAGACGGTCAAGTCTCTGTGCTTATGTGTCATCCATGGGTCGGTATGCTGACACACACAATACTGGAGGATTTATAACAGAGGTAAATCACATGTATAAAGTAATGTAAATACTATTACCTCAATCCAAATAGCGGAAGTAACAACAAGGTTGTGGATTCCCATCGACACCAACGGCAAAGTTGAGTGTAGAAATCGTAACCCTAACGTGTCACTTACTCATCGTAAGATAATCCTGCAACAAGAGACGTTGTAGCCACAAAGGGTTAGGACATTGAATGTACTGGCAAATTCACACCATAGGACAATGATGAATAATAGCTATCACTACATGCATATTTGGCTGGTGGAAAAGTTCTATGGTTATCATGTTTTTGCGAAAATCCAATTCTCCCTACTGGAAAGGAATATATTTTATTTAACTACAAAGTTTGTTGAAAATTATTGAGAAGGTATATCCCCAACTCAATCCCAAAATAATATTTATAACCCAACAAATTAATTAAGTAAAGTGATGAGATCAATATGATAATCCAAGAACCAGATACTCAAGATGTCCATAACCGGGGACATGGCTAATCATGATTAGTTTGTACACTCTGCAGAGGTTTGCGCACTTTTCCCCACAAGACTCGATCTCCTCCGTTGGATTTCTCGCACTACATGGTGTTTGAGAAACGGATGACCGAGACACAGCTTTTCAGAAGCATTAACTCTAACCCCGGGTAGACCGTACCAACCTACATCCCCTACATCTGCTAGCCTACCACTTGAAGAGGTCAGGCAACTTACTCCACTATGCTAGAGCCCATAATAGCTTGTGGCTGCACACGGAAGTTTCAAGCATGAATAATCTTATGATCCCTTTGAGCCTGGGTGGCGAACCATAGGATGATCACATGGGTTCCCCGGGATCTCCTAGGACAACACTGGTATATCCCCAGGTGTCCGCAACCAATCCACCCAGATGTGTATTTAAGTAGCCACCTTAAGTTAACCATTGATTAACAACTCTCACATCTGTCATGGATACACTCAACCAAACCACGCCTATGAGCATAGCATGGCAGTATAAGCATAACGTAGAAGTAACTCCCAAGGGTTTGATATAGAAAGGGCAATAGGTTCTACCTCATCATCTACTTCCCAATACCCACATGTTATCAAATCCTAACCATGCAATGTTTGAGGGTGAAACTAATGCATAAAAACTGGGTATGAAAGGGATATGATCAAAGTGTGAACTTGCCTTGTACTATTGATGAAGATGATTCACACTCATAACTCCTGATAGTTCTACTCGTCACACTCCGGTCAATCTAGCGTGAGCAAGCAATAGTAACCACACATAAGTAATCACCCAAAATATCAGGAAGAATGAAGAAGACAATTCGGAATACATCAAAAAACCAAGTAAATAACTCTTGCAACATAAAAAAATTCTAACAGTACCAAAATTAAGTGAATTTGGCCTTATCAGAAAGTTTAGGTCAAGAGCTTCGATTTGCGAAAAGAATCTACTCAAACGGAGTTATAAAACTCGAGTTATGAACAAAAGAAGTTTGAATATGAATTTGAACAAATTTCGAAATTTGAAAATTTCAAAAAGTTAATGTGATAGGTTAACTGCATAGGTGAAAACAAGACAAAACTATAGGCGATGTTTTCATCTAATTTGGATGAATGAGTAAAAAGTTATGCCTATTTGAAAAATTAGGGCCAAGCTGTTTTACGAAAGAAAAATAGCTACAGCTGAAAGAATTCTAGGTCTAATGTATACATTCAGAGACTAATTGATAATCTAATTATTTTACCGTAGTAGTCTAGAAATAATAAACTACAGAAGTATTAAAAAATGAAGAAAGATACCTTTATAAGGTAGAGAAAAGACGACTTCAGAGAGAGGAGACAACTTTGAGAAGTCGCCCCGGAGAGAAAAAAAATATTTTTCTTAAATGAATCTAGTCAAACCAAAATATTGATTTAACCCGAATCGGATGATTTCTAGAAGCTCTATGGGTTTAGAGGTCAAAGGCTAGGCAATGTGGGACTCAACATATACGTACGTAGATGAAATTTGAAAAAGATCATGGGCTAAAAGTTCGGCCCGGCCGCGCGCTGTAGTTTTTTTTAAACAAAAATAGGTCAAAGTGAAAAAAAGGCTGGCTGGGCGTGGCCCATGTAGGAAAAAGAAAAGGAAAAGATGGGGCGCCCACTGCCACTATGCTGCGCACGGGAGCGACAGTTAGTTCCGGGCGCACACGTAGTTTTTGTTATTTTTTAATAAAAAAAAAGATAAACTGAATAACGAAAATAAAAATAAAAATTTACATAGGCATATTATATATCGAAATTTTCAGAAGAAGATTTTCTACAACATGAACATTTTTCTAGTGCCAAGTAAAGTCCATGAAAATGTAAATAAATCAAAGAGTGCTAGTGATGCAATAAAACCCAATAAAAATCATTTTAAAAATACCAAAATGATTTCAAATTTATTTCTCTCCAATTTTATGATGTAGGGAATCATTTTACCCTATTTTCCATTTATTTATTTATTTTGGAGAAAAATAATTTGAATAAAACCCAAATAACTCCAAACTGAAAATAATTTCGAAAGGACTTTAAATTTGATTCTTTTAAACTTCCAACTCATATTTCACATGTTTTGAAGAAGTCATTTTATCTTCTCTCATGAAAATCATTGAGTTGCTTAAAGTTTCTGAATTTGAAACAGTTCCAAATGGAATTCAAATATGTTCAAAACCCTTTTCATTTATTTAAATGGAAGAAGTCATGTCATCTTCTCTCTAGGGTTTTGTGATGAAATGAATTTGAATTCATGGAGAACATAAATGCAAGATGAAAGTTTGGGAAAGTCCTTTTATTCCCTCTCATTTAACTTTCAAAAAGTTTCAAATTTCACTCAATTTCACACATCACAATCAAACAAACAATCAAACTATCTATTTATTATAACATTCCAAAATTTAGAATTTTGGGATGTTACATGGACTAATCTGGAGATCTATAGAAAAAGAAAAGAAACCACACATTTTCAGGTCTAAGAAAAAGGAGAAACAAAGATGCGGAAAAATTAATCCAGTATAGATAATAAATGTCACTCGCAATCTTCTTGCAGTCTTTATGATAGGTGTTCTTTGAAGGACGATGGTTCTTCGGATAAGGTAAAGAGTCAAGGATGTCGACGCTACTTCGGTACCGATTCATGACATATAATAAAAAGTGGTTCACTTTCTTATCCTTTGGTAAAATCATAGGCTTGAATAGAGGCATCATGATCTAAAAACAGATGACCAAAAAAGAGATATTTAATATTCAAAATAAAAACCAGCATGACAACAAACAAATAAAACCAAAAATCAGCTAGTAGATCTCACAAGGTCGGCACTGAGCAAGTCTTCATTATCTTTAACATAGCTCTTGAAATCTCTCGCCGCACCTCTTCACATTAAACTCTTTATTTTCATCACAGTAAAACATACAGTCAAGCACAACCTGCAAAAAAGCCAAAAAAGAAATAGATAGGGGAAAAGGATAAACAAGCAAAGTATTATTAAAACTCGTAAAACAATAGGCAGTCTTCTTTAACAGAAACAAACGATCTGATTGATTACCGTGATGAAATATGGACTCAACAATACCCTTTTTCCTGATGCAAAATCAGCATTTCTCTCGGGATCTTTCTTCCAATCATCAATGAGGAAGTCCATTACATCACCCTCCATCATTTGCCTAGGTGCAAAAACTTCCTAGATGTGTTTTCCAGTGAAGCTAGTTACATTATCACCAGGCTGAGGTATCATTGCGAATATATTCCTGCAGCACACACAAGAACCAAAAAGCAGGGGAAGCAAGATAAGGCATTCATAGCAGTTCAAGTTGTATAATAAGGAACAATTCAGTTCATATTTATCTAGTAGTTACAAACAACAGAAGAGAAGAAGAGGAAACATAATGAGAGATACTCACTTAGCATACTTCTCACATGCTTCATCACTAAGCAATAGATTATACAACTTGTGAGCCTTGTCCAGATGAGGGAAATTATGAGGCTGAAGCTGCTGCACAGGGGAGCAAAACTTTATAGGAGCTCTGGGCGCATGCTTCGTGCTTACAACATTGCCAGAATCCAAAGCAGGATCCTTCCTAGCACCACCAGCTCTACGAGCCACTATTCCAGTAAGGGGAGATAAAGCCTTGGCACCAGCGCTCCTGGTGACTCTTCCCATGCCAACAATCTTGTCAAACGCATCATCATCGCTGTCTATCAATTCCACAATGGGATTCTTGGGTGTAGTGGGGCTCTCTGCACAAGCCATCATAGAACCTTTCAGAGCTCCCAACCGCCCCTTCATAACACTAGATCTTGTCTTTTCGGGACACCGCCCCTGGCTAAGATCAATAGTTACGTGCTTGAGCACCGAGAACTGGCTGCCAAAGATCCTGTAGTCATGCTCACCAAGATCCAGCCACTCACCTGCAAAAAAAAGACTGAATCAAGGGTAAGTTCAAATACATAATTCATGATAGTACTAATCAAGAAGTACAAGATGCAAAAAATTACAAAAGGCCATGCATACGTACAGGGTTCGATGCCAAACAAACCCTGTAAGTTAACATCAAACACATCGCTAGTTGCGTAGGTATACAGCAAAGTCTTCCTAATGTCAAGAATGTCTTCGTGGCTGTAATCCAACATTTCAATCACACCATCCTCCCGTAAATGATAGGTCTTGCAGTTTTGTAGCATAAAGAATCCACAATCATGCTTGTTAACAAAAGAAAAAACAAAATGGTACACCACAAATCTGAAGATACAAGAACACAATCCTCCTAGCAACAAAAACAACTAACAAAAATCATTAAAAATGGATACTCACGTGTTTTTCTGCTACGGCACCTTCACAAACTCGCAAGAGAAACCATCAATATGCGCCGGCGAGAACGGTTTGGCCCTGTCTACACTGCGCTCCCTCCAAAGCTTCTTTACGTTATCTATCATAGTCCTTCAAAATCTAACTGCATCACTCCAGGTTCCATCACGGAGTGAATCAAGACACTCGAAACGACGGAACCTCAAATTCAGAACAATCAAGCACCAATGCCCATATTCTTCACTAGGCTTCATGCTAGCTGCAAATGACGGCGGATCAAAAGTAGTGAAAAAAAGCTGACAAAAAAATCATAGAGGAAAAATGAATTTAACAAATCATAAATGAAACAAAAAATTCAACCTCCAAACAATAAAATAAAAGAAGGAAATTGGAATTCAGAAGTACAAACAAAAATCAGATAATCATAAGTTCTAATTTAGTAAGCAACCAACTACAAAAAAAATATGCTACTCAAGTTTATATCCACTGCCCAAACTTACAACAAACATATCAGTTCAATTTCCTTGCGACAATAAGTGCGGCTTTAAAAAAAGAAGCACACATCATTCATAGGTACAGGGGTAAAAAGCAGGCTACTCAAGTTCATTCCCCCACCTCCCAAACTTGCAAGAAAACATGACAGTTCTAGTTCATGAGTACAAAAAGTTCAAGTTCACCTACTTGGTCAAAACCATCAGCCCCTGATCTCGTGAACCAATTTAGCACATTGGAATCAATATTTCCATCACAGATCTTGGTCTGTTGTACGAAAAAGACAACAACAGTTAGAAAATTGCAAAAATAACTTATCATCCTATCTACAAAGAAAAATACTTACCGTCACCATCTGGGAACTATCAACTTGTCAGTGTCTCGGTACTTCTGACGTAGAGAAAACAACGTCAGCAGTGTCTGAGTTGAGCATACCAGTCAGGACAAACGCTTTAGCAATAGAACCAACACCGGCATCACATTCTTTATTTTGAAACATCGTCTTGTCACTAAGAAAACACAAAAGACTACATGAATTAAAACTACTGCAATAACAACAATAATCATATGAGAGAAAGAAAAAGAGACGAAAATGATACGGGCAAAATCACAAACTAACCATTTTGGACAGCGTGCACAACCTCGTAATAGCGAAATAAAACAAATCAACCTTAACAACATTAGCACCTTCTGCTTGCAGAAAAAGAAGAAAAATAATAAGTTCAAGCACTACAAGTGAACATGTCCAAAATGCCATAAATGAGAAGTACGCCTCATTTACAAGTCCTTACCTGCACTATCAGCGTTTGACGATGGGAGTTCCTGTGATGACACCAATATGCCTCCAGTTCCAGGATTTGACGATCATGGTCAATCCGGATCGAGCTAAAAAACTTATCCGGCTCATCGGGTAAAGAATGTCCCTGTCATCTTCCTCCAGGGGGCTTCGTGGACGCCAGCTCCGGCGCTTCTTCAAAGGGGCGTTGTCGAACTCAGGAAGGCCGATCCGAATAGGATCCGGGAGGGGGAAATCTTCCATATAAAACCATTCTAAAGGCCAGTCTTCAGACGTCTTCTTTGGGGTCCCGGACAGGTATCCGGTCCCGGCAATACGCCACACTTTGGCTCCGCCCACTTGATATATTGACCCCTTCTGAGAACGGGACACAAGGTAGTACAGCTTCTTCCACAAAGCGAAATGAGCCTCACAGCCCAAAAACAACTCGCAAAGGGCTACGAATCCCGCGATATGCAGCAGGGAGGCAGGCGTAAGGTTGTGCAACTGGAGGCCGTAGAACTCCAGAAGCCCCCGGAGAAATGGATGAATTGTGAATCCGAGCCCTCTTACCAAATAAGGGACAAGGCATACGCGCTCTCCCTTGGAGGGATTGGGACGGCTCACCGCTTGCTCTCCGCCATTGTAGGTGGCAAGCCCGGCTCAAACCGGGACCAGGTACGCTGGGGGAAGAAATCCCTTGGACTGAAGCATCACCAATTTGCTGTGCGGGATGGAACATCTCTCCTAATCTCCAGGCTTGGAGCTAGGGGTGCGAGAGGAGGAGCTGCGTCGACCGGCCATGATGGAATGGATCTCTGTCGGGTGTGCTCCGATGAAGGCTCGCCAAGGGGGGATGGTGGGATTTGGATTTGAATCCTCGTCTTTTTAAATAGGCGGCTCATTCACACAGCTAGGGGGGTAAATGTGAAAACACCCTGGGTCTTCACATTCGCTCGACACGTGGAAAGTGGCCCTTATTGGGCGTGGAAGCCGAGGAGTACAAACATTCACAAGAAACCGGATATTATTTCGATAGGTACATAGAATTTGGAGAGGAACCCGCCTTGCAATGCCAAAGACAATACTGCGCGCCGGACTCATCGTCATTGAAGCCTGGTTCGGGGGCTACTGAGGGAGTCCTGGATTAGGGGGTCGCCGGACAGCCGGACTATCTCCATTGGCCGGACTATTAGACTATGAAGATACAAGATTGAAGACTTCGTCTCGTGTCCGGATGGGACTCTACTTGGCGTGGAGGGCAAGCTAGGCAATACGTATATGGATATTTCCTCCTTTGTAACCGACCTTGTGTAACCCTAACCCTCTCCGGTGTCTATATAAACTGAAGGGTTTTAGTCCATAGGACAACAATCACAACATACAATCATACCATAGGCTAGCTTCTAGGGTTTAGCCTCTCTGATCTCCTAGTAGATCTACTCTTGTACTACCTGTATCATCAATATTAATCAAGCAGGACGTAGGGTTTTACCTCCATCAAGAGGGCTCGAAGCTGGGTAAAACATCGTGTCCCTTGCCTCCTGTTACCATCCAGCCTAGACACACAGTTCGGGACCCCCTACCCAAGATCCGCCGGTTTTGACACCGACACAGGGTTTGAAGAAAGAAAATCCTGAGACGACACGAGCGCCTCCTGCATCAAGGGGCCAGAAGAAATCGACAGAAGTAAATTATCATCCTCGGATGGCACCTCCTCCATGCTAGAGGCATACTCCAATGAATCATCGTAATCAAGACCTCCGGGCGGGAAATTCTCCAGTGGCAAATATTCACAATCAGAAACATTTTCATTCCCAGCAATACCAACACCAGACGATTTGGCATCAATTATGCTCGCAGCACCAACATCCTTGTCAGCAACTTTGGTACCAACATCGCGCCCACTACTCAATGGAACACCACGAGCATCATATCCACCACTAACGACAGCCTCACACTCAACATCAGTCATCTGAAGAAATAAAAATTCAGAAAAAGTGAATAATATGAGCAAAACTAACAATCAAAAATAAGTTAGCTAGAGGTTCATAGAAAAACAAACCTTAGCAGCATTCACATCAACATCATCGATCTTGCTACTGCTAACATTCAAAGGAACATCACTAATGGTCGAACAAGGCTCGTAGCCAACAATAGGACCCTGATTCATATGTAATGAAGCAAAAAAAACAAATGATATTATTAGTAACAATAAACACAAGGAATTAAACCACAGTAACAAAAAGGTAGGTATCCCCTGCAAACTCTTAACGGTGTGGGATAGAAAAATGAACAAGCAAGGCACATTGGTTCGCATGAAAATTCAAGAAATATGTATAAACACGATAAAAATAAAAATAACCTTGCACTTATCAGTAGATAAATCATTAACTACACGGTCAACAACAGCCTCAATATTATGACTGGTCTCATGCATGAATAAAAAATAATAAAAAGATGAAGATGAGGAATTTCAACTACAATACAGACAGCAGAACAACATGGTAAAAATTGCAAACACAAAGGACTGACTCACATCAACAACAGGGTGCTCCAAGCCAACGTCGTTCGTATGGTGATCAGAAACATTAGCCTCAGTACCATCATCAGCCCTGCTGTCGGTGGCAGCCGCCTCATCCTGCTCAATCTGCATGAAAGAAAAATTAATAAACAGATGAAGATGAGGAAGTTCAACTATAATACTGACAGCAGAACAACATAGTAAAAATTGCAAACACCAAGGACTGACTCACATCAATAATAGGGCTCTCCAAGCCAACATCATTCGTATCATGATAAAAAACATTAGCCTCAGTACCATCACCAGCCCTGCTGTCAGTGGCAGCAGCCTCATCCTGCTCAATCTGCCTAATAACAACATTTGCACTTTCTTCATATGGCTTGCAGCTAGAGTCTTGCATAGTTTTGAAACGCTTCATGTTGTTCAACAGACGAACCGAGCTCTGAACTAGATCAGTAGCACCGTCACGCATATCACCAATTAAAATTCTCTCCATCTCAATATAGTCTACTGCTTCCTCAGCGTTAAATTGGTGACCTTCAGGAATGATACCATTAATACAGCTCAGACGCTCAACTGTCGTTGGAACCTTTTGCAGCTCAGAACACACATTTCTAAAAATATGCTCAGCATGCTACAATGCATAAACAGAAACATCAATACCAAAACCCTGCCTCTGTGAAGTACTAGCAATACTAGGGCCAGGGGGAACATAACCAGCACCCTCAACACCACAGCCATCTCTCAACTCATCGTGCAGAGATGAAAACTTGGGAACCTGAGACGATGACATCTCCAGGACTGGCCGTTTATGAAGGAAATATGCCCTAGAGGCAATTATAAAGTTATTATTTATTTCCTTATTTCATGATAAATGCTTATTATTCATGCTAGAATTGTATTAACCGGAAACATAATACATGTGTGAATATGTAGACAAACAGAGTGTCACTAGTATGCCTCTACTTGACTAGCTCGTTGAATCAAAGATGGTTAAGTTTCCTAGCCATAGACATGAGTTGTCATTTGATTAACAGGATCACATCATTAGAGAATGATGTGATTGACTTGACCCATTCTGTTAGCTTAGCACTTGATCGTTTAGTATGTTGCTATTGCTTTCTTCATGACTTATACATGTTCCTATGACTATGAGATTATGCAACTCCTGTTTACCAGAGGAACACTTTGTGTGCTACTAAACGTCACAACGTAACTGGGTGATTATAAAGGTACTCTACAGGTGTCTCCGAAGGTACTTGTTGAGTTGGTGTATTTTGAGATTAGGATTTTTCACTCCGATTGTCGGAGAGGTATCTCTGGGCCCACTCGGTAATGCACATCACTATAAGCCTTGCAAGCATTGTAACTAATGAGTTAGTTGCGGGATGATGTATTATGGAACGAGTAAAGAGACTTGCCGGTAATGAGATTGAACTAGGTATTGAGATACCGACGATTGAATCTCGGGCAAGTAACATACCGATGACAAAGGGAACAACGTATGTTTTTATGCGGTTCAACCGATAAAGATCTTCGTAGAATATGTAGGAGCCAATATGGGCATCCAGGTTCCGCTATTGGTTATTGACCAGAGAAGTGTCTCGGTCATGTCTACATAGTTCTCGAACCCGTAGGGTCCGCCCGCTTAATGTTCGTTGACGATATAGTATTTATGAGTTATGTATGTTGGTAACCGAATGTTGTTCCGAGTTCTGCATAAGATCACGGACATGACGAGCACTCCGGAATGGTCCAGAGATAAAGTTCGATATATGGGATAATAGTGTTTGGTCTACGGAAGGGTACCGGAATTCACCGGAAGGGGTTCCAGATGTTTCCCAAAATGTTTGGGTATGAGAACACTTTATTTGGGCCAAAGGGGAAAGCCCACAAGGTTTTTGTAAAGCGCAAAAGGAAGTTTTGCGGAGTCTAGGGGCCAGACGCTAGGGTCCCTGGCATCTGGCCCTGGAGTCCGAGAAGGACTCTTGCCTTTCGGGTGAAACCGACTTTGTGGAGGCTTTTACTCCAAGTTTCGGCCCCAAGGCTCAACATATAAATAGAGGGGTAGGGCTAGCACCCAAGACACATCAAGAAACACCAAGCCATGTGCTGGCAACCCCGTCCCCTCTAGTTTATCCTCCGTCATAGTTTTCGTAGTGCTTAGGCGAAGCCCTGCGAAGATTGTTCTTCACCAACACCGTCACCACGCCGTCGTGCTACCGGAACTCATCTACTACTTCGCCCCTCTTGCTGGATCAAGAAGGCGAGGACGCCATCGAGCTGAACGTGTGCAAAACTCGGAGGAGCCATGCATTTGGTACTTGGATCGGTCGGATCGTGAAGACGTACGACTACATCAACCGCGTTGTTATAACACTTCCGCATTCAGTCTACAAGGGTACGTAGACATACTCTCCCCTCTCGTTGCTATGCATCACCATGATCCTGTGTGTGCATAGGAAATTTTTGAAATTACTACGTTCCCCAACAGTGGCATCCGAGCCAGGTTTATGCGTAGATGTTATATGCACGAGTAGAACACAAGTGAGTTGTGGGTGATATAAGTCATACTGCTTACCAGCATGTCATACTTTGGTTCGGCGGTATTGTTGGATGAAGCGCCCCGGACCGACATTACGCGTACGCTTATGCGAGACTGGTTCTACCGACGTGCTTTGCACACAGGTGGATGGCGGGTGTCAGTTTCTCCAACTTTAGTTGAACCGAGTGTGGCTACGCCCGGTCCTTGAGAAAGTTAAAACAACACTAACTTGATGAACTATCGTTGTGGTTTTGATGCGTAGGTAAGAATGGTCCTTGCTCAGCCCGTAGCAGCCACGTAAAACATGCAACAACAAAGTAGAGGATGTCTAACTTGTTTTTGCAGGGCATGTTGTGATGTGATATGGTCAAGACATGATGCTATATTTTATTGTATGAGATCAACATGTTTTGTAACCGAGTTATCGGCAACTGGCAGGAGCCATATGGTTGTCTCTTTATTGTATGCAATGCAATTGCCCTGTAATGCTTTAGTTTATCACTAAGCGGTAGCGATAGTCGTAGAAGCAAAAGTTGGCGAGACGACAACGATGCTACGATGAAGATCAAGGTGTCGCGCCGGTGATGATGGTGATCATGATGGTGCTTCGGAGATGGAGATCACAAGCACAAGATGATGATGGCCATATCATATCACTTATATTGATTGCATGTGATGTTTATCCTTTATGCATCTTATTTTGCTTAGATCATCAGTAGCATTATAAGATGACCTCTCACTAAATTTCAAGATAAAAGTGTTCTCCCTGAGTATGCACCGTTGCCAAAGTTCGTCGTGCCGAGACACCACATGATGATCGGGTGTGATAAGCTCTACGTTCATCTACAACGGGCGCAAGCCAGTTTTGCACACGCAGAATACTCGGGTTAAACTTGACGAGCCTAGGATATGTGGATATGGCCTCGGAACACTGGAGACCAAAAGGTCGAGCGTGAATCATATAGTAGGTATGATCAACATAGTGATGTTCACCATTGAAAACTGCTCCATCTCACGTGATGATCGGACATGGTTTATTTGATATGGATCACGTGATCAGTTAGATGATTAGAGGGATGCCTATCTAAGTGGGAGTTCTTAAGTAATATGATTAATTGAACTTTAATTTATCATGAACTTAGTCCTAGTAGTATTAGCATATATATGGTGTAGATCAATAGCTCGCTTTTAGCTCCTCTGTTTTATTTTTGATATGTTCCTAGAGAAAAACTAAGTTGAAAGATGTTAGTAGCAATGATGCGGGTTGGATCCGTGATCTGAGGATGATCCTCATTGCTGTACAGAAGAATTATGTACTTGATGCACCGCTAGGTGACAGACCTATTGCAGGAGCAGATGCAGACGTTATGAACGTTTCTCTAGCTCAATATGATGACTACTTGATAGTTTAGTGCACCATGCTTAACAGCTTAGAATTGGGACTTCAAAGACATTTTGAACGTCATGGATCATATGAGATGCTCCAGGAGTTGAAGTTAATATTTCAATCAAATACCCGAGTTGAGAGATATGAAGTCTCCAACAAGTTCTATAGCTAAAAGATGGAGGAGAATAGCTCAAGCAGTGAGCATGTGCTCAGATTGTCTGGGTACTACAATCGCTTTTATCAAGTGGGAGTTAATATTCCAGATAAAATAGTGATTGACATAATTCTCTAGTCACCATCATCAAGTTAGTAGAACTTCGTGATGAACTATAGTATGCAAGGGATGACGAAAATGATTCCCGAGCTTTTCATGATGATGAAATCGATGAAGGTAGAAATCAAGAAAGAGCATCAAGTGTTGATGATTAACAAGACCACTAGTTTCAAGAAAAGGGCAAAGGGAAAGAAAGGGAACTTCAAGAAGAACGGCAAGCAAGTTGCTGCTCAAGTGAAGAAGCCCAAGTCTGGACCTAAGCATGAGACTAAGTGCTTCTATTGCAAAGGGACTGGTCACTGGAAGCGGAACTGCCCCAAGTATTTGGCGGATAAGAATGATGGCAAAGTGAGCAATGCTATATTTGATATACATGTTATTGATGTGTACTTTACTAGTGTTTATAGCAACCCCTCGATATTTGATATTGGTTCAGTTTCTAAGAGTAGTAACTCGAAACGGGAGTTGCAGAATGAACATAGACTAGTTAAGGGTGAAGGGACGATGTGTGTTGGAAGTGGTTCCAAGATTGATATGATCATCATCACACACTCCCTATACTTTAGGGATTAGTGTTAAACCTAAATAAATGTTATTTGGTGTTTGCGTTGAGCATGAATATCATTTGATCATGTTTATTGCAATACGATTATTCATTTAAGTTAGAGAATAATTGTTGTTCTGTTTACATGAATAAAACCTTCTATGGTCATAAACCCAATGAAAATGGTTCGTTGGATCTCGATCGTAGTGATACACATATTCATAATATTGAAGCCAAAAGATGCAAAGTTAATAATGATAGTGCAACTTATTTGTCGCACTGTCGTTTAGGTCATATTGGTGTAAAGCGCATGAAGAAACTCCAAGCTGATGGGCTTTTGGAATCACTTGATTATGAATGATTTCGATGCTTGCGAACCATGCCTCATGGGAAAGATGACTAAGACTCCGTTCTCCGGAACAATGGAACGCGCCACTGACTTATTGGAAATAATACATCCCGATGTATGCAGTCCAATGAGTGTTGAGACTCACGGCGGGTATCATTGTTTTTTGACCTTCACAGATGATTTGAGCAGATATGTGTATATCTACTTGATGAAACATTTGAAAAGTTCATATAATTTCAGAGTGAAGTAGAAAATCATCGTAACAAGAAAATAAAGTTTCTACGATCTGATCGTGGAGGAGAATATTTGACTTACGAGTTTGGTCTTCATTTGAAACAATGTGAAATAGTTTCGCAACTCACGCCACATGGAACACCACAGCGTAATGGTGTGTCTGAAAATCATAACCGTACTTTATTAGATATGGTACAATCTATGATGTCTCTTACCGATTTACCACTATCGTTTTGGGGTTATGCATTAGAAGACAACTGCATTCATGTTAAATAGGGCACCATCTAAATCCGTTGAGACGACACTGTATGAACTTTGGTTTAGCAAGAAACCTAAGCTATCGTTTCTTAAAGTTTGGGGTTGCGATGCTTATGTGAAAAAGTTTCATCTTGATAAGCTCAAACCCAAGTCGGAGAAGTGCATCTTCATAGGATACCCAAAAGTAACTGTTGGGTACACCTTCTATCACATATCCAAAGGTAAGATATTTGTTGCTGAGAATAGATCACTTGTAGAGAAGGAGTTTCTCTCGAAACAAGTGAGTGGGAGGAAAGTAGAACTTGATGAGGTAACTGTACCTGCTCCCTTATTGGAAAGTAGTTCATCACAGAAATTTGTTTCTGTGACTCCTACACCAATTAGTGAGGAAGCTAATGATGATGATCATGTAACTTTAAATCAAGTTACTACCGAACCTCATAGGTCAACCAGAGTGAGATCCGCACCAGAGTGGTACGGTAATCCTGTTCTCGAGGTCATGTTAATTGACCATGGCGAACCTACGAACTATGAGGAAGCGATGATGAGCCCAGATTCCACGAAATGGCTTGAGGCCATGAAATCTAAGATAGGATCCATGTATGAGAACAAAGTATGGACTTTGGTCGACTTGCCCAATGATCGGCAAGCCATAGAAAATAAATGGATCTTCAAGAGGAAGACGGACGCTGATAGTAGTGTTACTATCTTCAAAGATCGAATTGTCGCAAAAGGTTTTCGACAAGTTCAAGGTGTTGACTATGATGAGATTTTCTCACTCGTAGCGATGCTTAAGTCTGTCCGAATCATGTTAGCAAATTGCCACATTTTATGAAATCTGGCAAATGGATGTCAAAACTACATTCCTTAATGGATTTCTTAAAGAAGAGTTGTATATGATGCAACCAGAAGGTTTTGTCGATCCTAAAGGTGCTAACAAAATATACAATCTCTAGTGATCCATCTATGGACTGGTGCAAGCATCTCGGAGTTAGAATATACGCTTTGATGAGTTGATCAAAGCATATAGTTTTATACAGACTTGCGGTGAAGCTTGTATTTACAAGAAAGTGAGTGGGAGCACTACAACATTTCTGATAAATATATGTGAATGACATATTGTTGATCAGAAATAATGTAGAATTTTTCTGGAAAGCATAAAGGAGTATTTGAAAGGAGTTTTTCAAAAAAAAAGACCTCGGCAAAGCTGCTTACATATTGAGCATCAGGATCTATAGAGATAGGTCAAGACGCTTGATAAGTTTTTTCAATAAGTACATACCTTGACAAGATTTTGAAGTAGTTCAAAATGGAACAGTCAAAGAAAGAGTTCTTGCTTATGTTACAAGGTGTGAAATTAGGTAATGCAAGTTTACAGCAGAAGATAGAAATAGAATGAAAATCATTCCCTATGCCTCAGCCATAGGTTCTATAAAGTATGCATGCTGTGTACCAGATCTATTGTATACCCTACACTGAGTTTAGCGAGGGAGTACAATAGTGATCTAGGAGTAGATCACTGGACAGCGGTCAAAATTATCCTTAGTGGAATAAGGATATGTTTCTCGATTATGGAGGTGACAAAAGGTTCATCATAAAGGGTTACGTCAATGCAAGTTTTGACACTGATCCAGATGACTCTAAGTCTCAATCTAGATACATATTGAAAGTGGGAGCAATTAGCTAGAGTAGCTCCGTGCAGAGCATTGTTGACATAGAAATTTTCATAATACATACGGATCTGAATGTGGCACACCCATTGACTAAAATTATCTCACAAGCAAAACATGATCACACCTTAGTACGCTTTGGGTGTTAATCACATAGCGATGTGAACTATATTATTGACTCTAGTAAACCCTTTGGGTGTTGATCACATGACGATGTGAACTATGGGTGTTAATCACATGGTGGTGTGAACTATTGATGTTAAATCACATGGTGATGTGATCTAGATTATTGACTCTAGTGCAAGTGGGAGACTGAAGGAAATATGACCTAAAGGAAATAATAAAGTTATTATTTATTTCCTTATTTCATGATAAATGTTTATTATTCATGCTAGAATTGTATTAATCGGAAACATAATACATGTGTGAATACATAGACAAACAGAGTGTCACTAGTATGCCTCCACTTGACTAGCTGGTTGAATCAAAGATGGTTAAGTTTCCTAGCCATAGACATGAGTTGTCATTTGATTAACGGGATCACAACATTAGAGAATGATGTGATTTACTTGACCCATTCTGTTAGCTTAGCACTTGATCATTTAGTATGTTGCTATTGCTTTCTTCAGGACATATACATGTTCCTATGACTATGAGATTATGCAACTCCTGTTTATCGGAGGAACACTTTGTGTGCTACCAAATGTCACAACGTAACTGGGTGATTATAAAGGTGCTCTACAGGTGTCTCTGAAGGTACTTGTTGAGTTGGCGTATTTCGAGATTAGGATTTGTCACTCCGATTGTCGGAGAGGTATCTCTAGGCCCACTCGGTAATGCACATCACTATAAGCCTTGCAAGCATTATAACTAATGAGTTAGTTGTGGTATGATGTATTACGGAACGAGTAAAGAGACTTGCCAGTAACGAGATTGAACTAGGTATTGAGATACCGACGAATCTCGGGCAAGTAACATACCAATGACAAAGGGAACAATGTATGTTGTTATGCGGTTCGACCGATAAATATCTTCGTAGAATATGTAGGAGCCAATATGGGCATCCAGGTTCCGTTATTGGTTATTGACTAGAGAAGTGTCTCGGTCATGTCTACATACTTCTTGAACCCGTAGGGTCCGCACGCTTAATGTTCATTGACGATATAGTATTTATGAGTTATGTATGTTGGTAACCGAATGTTGTTCGTAGTTCCGGATAAGATCACGGACATGACGAGGAACTCTGGAATGGTCCGAAGATAAAGTTTGATATATGGGATAATAGTGTTTGGTCTCCGGAAGGGTTCCGGAATTCACCGGAAGGGGTTCCGGATGTTTCCCGAAATGTTTGGGTACAAGAACACTTTATTTGGGACAAAGGGGAAAGCCCACAAGGTTTTTGGAAAGCGCAAAAGGAAGTTTTGCGGAGTCCAGGGGCTAGACGCTAGGGTCCCTGGCGTCTGGGTCCAGACACCGGGAACCCTGGCGGCTAGCCCTGTAGTCCGAGAAGGACTCTTGCCTTTCGGGTGAAACCGACTTTGTGGAGGCTTTTACTCCAAGTTTCGACCCCAAGGCTCAACATATAAATAGAGGGGTAGGGCTAGCACCCAAGACACATCAAGAAACACCAAGCCATGTGTTGGCAACCCCGTCCCCCCTATTTTCTCCTCCGTCATAGTTTTCGTAGTGCTTAGGCGAAGCCCTGCGAAGATTGTTCTTCACCAACACCGTCACCACTCCGTCGTGTTGCCGGAACTCCTCTACTACTTCGCCCCTCTTGCTGGATCAAGAAAGTGAGGACGTCATCAGGCTGAACATGTGCAGAACTCGGAGGTGCCATGCGTTCGGTACTTGGATCAGTCGGATCGTGAAGACGTACGACTGCATCAACCGCGTTGTGCTAACGCTTCCGCATTCGGTCTACAAGGGTACGTAGACATACTCTCCCCTCTCGTTGCTATGCATCACCATGATCCTATTTGTGCGTAGGAAATTTTTGAAATTACTACGTTCCCCAACAGTTTATACACTCGAAAAAAACAACCTCCTCTTGAGTTTTCCACTACAAACAAGGGGGAAAATTGTTAATTAATCAATGCAACACACAGGGAAAAATAAAACATGATATTAACAGATTTAAATCAACAACACTATCAATCTTTAACTGTCAGTGCCAGTTTGTTAGTATTTACCAACAGGCCAGTTGAACAAATATATTTAGTTCAACCACACATGCTGCGGGACACATGTTGACTCCAGCAAAAATAGCTATACCTAAATAAAAAAGGTCTGCAAGACACGAAAGAAATAAAAAGTCACTGGAAGCTTCCCAAACACCCAAGTCTTTGGATCTACGTTGCCTTTTTTATCAAATCCGCATCAACCAGATCAGAAAGCTTCACAGGATCCATGAAACATATGCGGGGGACTCGCATGTCAGGCTCCGCAGTCTTGCCACAAATAAGGCAGTCAAGGTGCATTAGTGCAGGCCCTATAGCACAGCCTGTGATTGCCTTCCCAAGGGTAACACCATCTTGGTACCTGACAACAGCCCTTCTAAGCTCATCAACCATCAGCTGGCAATAATCCATATTAGCCATGTCCTCAATGAAGAGACCCTCAAACATTGCTGCCTCTCTGGAAACACGCGGGGCAGCACCAGGCAACACAACCTTCATAAACACAATAAGGAAGAACACTTTCAGAGCAAGGTCATCTTTGCTAGGATCCTTGACAAGCACCTTGAGCCTATCCCTCAAATCCTTTGTCTTGATATCTTTATTCCTACTAATGTACAACTCCGATCTTAACTTCATCAGAGCATCGTCATATCCGTCCTCTGACGGCCTTGGTGCAGAACGACTACCACAAGGGAACCCAAATAATTGATGTATACCATCTCTAGTGATGCGAAGCTTCTTATTAGCCTCACCCATGTCAAGAGTCATCGTATCAGGATCTATCCTCAGGTACAAAGCTCCCATCAAAGGGCAGGAAATGTTAGACTTCACCTTCCACCTGAAGATAGAACCAAAACCAGTTGCATGAACCCTAGCCACATGGCGACTCTCAAGCAATTTAGCACAAGCTTCAACCTCTCCCAACGAACATCGCATAGTTAAGTTCAATCGCCATTGGTCACCTTCATCCAAAGAAACTTTTCCGGCATTGCCTCCCACCGGCTTGACCGGACTCATAACGCTGACAAGCTGCAAATGAAAATAAAGAAACCACAGCTTAAATAAGTTGCTTTGAATATAGAAAACAAAACAAGCATATGAAGGCAAGTAGAAAAAATAAAAAGATTGCACAAGTTCAACTCTTAAAACAACATCAGTACCACCCTCAATTGATGAACAATGACTAGCCTCACCTGGCCAGCAACCAGCCCAGACACAATTAAATCATTGCAAGTACAACTAGTAAGTCACATACAATACAAACACGTACCACTGCAAATTCATCTTTAGAATCAACTTCGATATCATCTTCTTCGGATATAGCATCTTCAGCTTTGACACGAGCGCACTTCTTCACACCTTTTTTCACCTTCGCAGGAGCAACTTTATGCTTCTTATTTTCTTTCAAGAAAGAGCGCTCTGGAAGAGGAGACGAAGAAGGCTTCTTATTTGTCAAAACTCGTGGACTCCGATGAACAGGGGAGCCACCAAGTGTGCTTGGACCAATCTTCATAGCAACACTATCCCCAGCAGCTTTGCTATTACCAGGTTGGGAACCAGCTTTCACACGTGGGCTACGCCTCTATGTGCCATCAGGATTTCGATCTGACATCTTCCTCTTCAAAACAACTTTCTTCTCCTTAACTGCATCATGAGTAAACACTTGCGTCAAACGAGTTTGCATCAGGTTTGTCTTCACAGGCATATCACTTCCATGAGATCCAGCATCAATAGTTGAAAAAGCCGCGTCACCACCTTCATAACCTACACCTTTAGGAGCTTGAGCAACATCCCCGTCACTTCCTTGCACACAAGAAGCCTTTTGACGCCGTTCCAAATCCTTTCTCCCCTAGAAATCAAACTTCTTCTTTCTTATCCTTTCATCCTCGAGCTGCAACTGCATAGGAACATCCTCAGCCTGGGTAACAGGCTCAGTGCCATCAACACTCTGTGACTGAGTAACAGACAACTGCAAGCTGACATCACCATCATCAACGTTAAGAGAATACATTCCATCATTAATATCTTTGACAAAATCAGCAATGTCCTCAGGAGCACGATGACTGTCATTAACTGCATAAACAAATAACATAAGCATGCACATAAAAAATTAAAACAGAATTAACATTGCAGAGATAAGATAAATAAAGCTCATTGAATCAGACAAAAAGAAAAGGAACAACTGATGTAGCTAAGCATGTTTATGTATTCAAGGCTGATAAAAATAGAGCAAATATAAGGGAAACACCAGCAACATTCGCAAGTTCTTCTAGAGGATTTGGTGTCTCAAAATAACATTCACAAGATCTTGAAAACGTTCTAATTTGTCAGAATCAGGAGGCACCGGCACTCCAACATCTGCAACAACATCATAATTAGCAAAAAAGTACATGATCAAGCAATAAGTTCAACTATATGAACACTACAAGTGCACCCAATAAAACAATATCAACCCACCACTGGCACAACAAACTTCAGAATGACAACTCTTTCAACATCATAATAGTTCTTCACTGACTACTACAACCTATTCAAATGCCAGGACAACAGTTCAAACTACACATGGTGATCAGTACTACAACCTGTCTGCAGGTCACATCAACCACCAAAACTATACACACCACACATTCCAGAGCAAAATTAACAGCTACTAAAATACACACAACTTATAAAGTCGATACGACAACACCTATACAACCTGAAAACCAGATTTGTTAAAGCATCATCCAAATTATAGGGAAAATCACCTGCATTCAACTTGTCCGGACTGGATGATGTACCCATTGAGATCTACAGACCTAAAATCTGTCGAACCAAATCTGCAAGACACATTAACAAAAATTAGGGCTCTGGCCTATTTTAGAAACGAAGCACGCCATACAAAGCAAAACTCTTACTAGCAAAACACAAAATCCCCCACGGAATCCAGTATCACTATCGCCAACTAATAAGGAACCGATTTGGGGAGGGGAGCGAAGCAGAACAGGGGAGAGAGGAGGTTAAAAGGTCAGTGGGAGAAAAACGATGGCCAAAGCCCACAACCGTGGCGAAGCCCACTATCTCTGGGCAGTTACAAAAGATAATAGCAAAATTAAATACAATAAAAAATTAAATACAAATAAAAAAATAATATAGAGGGAGAAAACAAATGGCTAAAGTACAAATAATAACTCACAACAGTACAATAAAAATTATCAAAAAACTACAAATGAAATAATAATTCATAACGGTGCTGGTTTTCCCCCTAAGAAATAAAGATAAGATAACGGGGGCAAGTCATGTTACGAACTCACCTCGGCATGCGAAGCCGCGGCACGCCACGTCGTCGCCTGCTACGGCACATTCCTGGCTCGGCCTCACCGGGATGGGGGAGGGGGTCCCTCCCCCCTCCCCCCCAGGTTCGGCCTCGTGCTAATGCGGCAGTGCACTCATTTGACAGGCACAGTGTGGTTATTCTATTTCCCCCCACATGCACCCACACACCCCCTAAAGATAGATAATGGGGGCAAGTCCATACAAGGAAGATGTGTCAGTACAACTATGCCCCTCGGTGCGGTGCGGTGCGGTGTGGAGGCAAGTCATGTTACGGAATCGCCTCCGCATGTGACGTCGTGGCACGCCGCGTCGTCGTCTGCTACGGCTGGTTCCGACTTGGCCTCACCGGGATGGGGGAGGGGGTCCCTCCCCCTCCCTCCCGGCGAGGCCTCGCGCTAACGCGGCAGTGCGCTCGTTTGACAGGCGTAATGCGGTTATTCTGTTTCCCCCCACACGCACCCGCACACCCCTAAAGATTAGATAATGCGGGCAAGTCCATACATGGAAGATGTGTCAGTACAACTATGCCCCTCGGCGCGGTGCGGTGCGGGGGCAAGTCATGTTATGGACTCGCCTCAGCATGCAACGCCGCGGCATGCCGCGTCATCGCCTGCTACGGCTTGTTCCTGGCTCGGCTTCGCCGGGATGGGGGAAGGGGGGTCCAGACCCCCCCCTCCCCCCCCCCGACTCGACCTCGCGCTAACGTGGCAGTGCGCTCGTTTGACAGGCGCAGTGCGGTTATTCTGTTTCCCCCCACACGCACCCACACACCCCTAAAGATAGATAATGGGGACAAGTACATACAAGGAAGATGTGTCAGCACAACTATGCCCCTCGGTGCGGTGCGGTGCGGGGGCAAGTCATGTTACGGACTCGCCTCCGCATGCAACGCCACGACACACTGCATCGTCGCCTGCTACGGCTCGTTCCTGGCTTGGCCTCACCGGGATGGGGGATGGGGGTCCCGACCCCCCTTCCCCCTGCTCGGCCTCGCGTTAACACGTCAGTGCGCTTGTTTGACAGGCGCAGTGCAGTTATTCTGTCCCCCCCCACACGCACCCACACACCCCTAAAGATTAGATAATGGGGGCAAGTCCATACAAGGAAGATGTGTCAGAACAACTATGCCCCTCGGTGCGGTGCGGTGCGGAGGCAGGTCATGTTACACACTCGCCTCCACATGCGACGTCGTAGCACGCCGCGTCGTCGCCTGCTATGGCTCGTTCCTGGCTTGGCCTCGCCGGGATGGGGGAGGGGCCCCCCTCCACGCCGGCTTGGCCTCGCGCTAACGCGGCAGTACGCTCGTTTGACAGACGCAGTATGGTTATTCTGTTTCCCCCCACACGCACTCACACACCCCTAAAGATTAGATAATGGGGGGCAAGTCCATACAAGGAAGATGTGTCAGTACAACTATGCCCCTTGGTGCGGTGCGGTGCGGGGGCAAGTCATGTTACGAACTCGCCTCCGCATGTGACGCCGCGGCACGCCGCATCGTCGCCTGCTACGGCTCGTTCCTAGAACAAAATTCACAAGAACTAGAACAAAAAGAAATCAGTTCAAGTTCCTAGAACAAAACTCACAAGAACTAGAAACAAAAAGAAATCAGTCCAAGTTACTGGTGGAGTCAAGTACTAGATTCAAACAAACAAAAAAATTGACCGCCCAAGGACCGGCGCAGGCCCTGACGATGCTAGATACTTGAACTGGAGCCCGTGGGCGAATCCCTAGTAATCCGCACAACGCAGGGCCTGTCATCGAGGGCCCATAGGTCATGAGAGAGAGAGAGAGAGCCGCGTGTATAAGGCTCAGGTAAGTATTCAGAGGAGTTCGACCGGTGAGCCTCGGCTGCGCTTATAAACAGGTCTAGAGCCCCCTCGACTAGTGAGGCGGGACTAAACCCAGAGCGCACGCGCACGCCGCGTTGCACAGCCACGCGGACCAGCTATCTGGGCCAAAAACAACGACTCAGGCGGATGGCCCAACACAGTAGTTCGCCCCATTACAAAATTCTAGCTGATCACACACAACAAAAATAAAAAAATAAATGCAGATAATTTAAAAAAAAACTCACAAGAAATCAGTTCAAAAACAAATAATGTAAAAAGTTCAAACACATGTCAATTGTAAGAACTAATATATATATATATATATATATATATATGGAAAATTAAACATAGAAGATTGTAATGAAAAATTTAGAAACAAATTTATAAAAAGTTCAACTACTACAATTCATAAGGTTCAAGTAAAAAAAGTATTGTGCAGCAAAGATTAAATTCTTTTAATTTTTAAAAATACTAGAACTATCATTATTCATCTGTAAAAAGAAAAAATTATGCTCCAAAAAATCATGTAAAAAGTAAGAAAAAATGCTATACAACAAACAAATTTAATTGGTAATTGACAAACTAAATAGTTCAGTACTATCATTAACAGCATGTAAGTTCAACAAACAACCCAAAAGGGGTCCTACAAACGTCATCAACGTATTCTTCCGTCTGCGAGCTATGTACATGAAAATATCCCAGTCAAAACAAAGGACATCCATCAGTTCAACTATAAATTGTTCCAGTTCAAATATAAAGAATATATAAAAAACAGTTATACTTGAGCAGAACAAAAGGAAAGCATTACATAAATTGTTCCAAAGCATCTGATAATACCATAGAATTCAACCATCTCACATGCAAATGTTTTAAAGAAAAAATACCGCAACATAATCAGACACACAAATCTCACAACCGGCATCATTTGCCACATTTAAACCTACATCACATAAGTTCTGAACGTCAGAGAGTCATCTTCCCTGCAGAACATAACCATAACCACATCACCATCCTCAAATCCAGACTCTGCCACAAACTCCTTCCACCCAGTAGTTAGGTTGATTCAACCATCAAAATCGATGTGGTAGGCAACTTCCATCAACTCATACCCGTTTTTGTCTGAAGTCTCCATCGTCAGTATCCCGGAACTAGGAGCAACAGTCCTGATCCTGGGTGACATTTTCTGCAAATGGGCATGGGAGTAGAAAACAAAGTGAACACATGACATAACTGAATTTTTACACAAATCTAGGGACGGTTGCATACCAAACTGAAAAGAAAAAATCTGAGCCAAAACAATAACACCAAAACTAACTAGTCATATGAACTGACTAAACTGAAGAAATATACATATCAATACACCTATAGTAAAAACATCTGACAAAAAACAGATCAAGGATTATACAAAAATGGATAAAATACTATTAAGTAATGAACAAATACACATAGAAATCCCTACTGTTAAATTCTGGCAAAACCAAATAAAAATTATAGACAAACTATTGATAAAACTAAACTACAAATTCAGTCCATGGGATTCAAAAAGAGACCTACAAAAAAGTAGAAAACAAAACGAATAGAAACACATACCCATGATTCCTTAAAGTCCCCGGTTCGTCAGGCGATAAACATAGGTTGCACGAAAACCATGGTTGTTGTACATCAGACAAGAAAGTTGGCCATGGCGCTGAGTCATGGGTATGTGAGCTCCAAACCAGATTCGTACACACAGCCTTCAGCTATGCGCGCCATCTTTGCCAGGCATACGCATGAACAATCCTCCATGGAAAACATAGGAATAGGGAAGAAACAACAAAGAGAAGAGGGAGGAACCTAGATCTGATTCTGGAAGAAGGAAGAAAAAGGGTGGGGAGACTGAGCCACACACCACACATAGATGGATAAAATTTATAGCCAGGGAGACTTGCAGATTATAAAAATAATAATAGGCAGGTGGGCAGCCAGCTGGTAGAAAATAATTATTATACAAGCCATGCAACATTTGACCGCAAATCAGTTCAACTTCAGATAAACCAGTAGTTCAAAAACTGCACATGACAAACATATGCAGATAAAACAACACATTCAGAGGTAGACAGTTGAATTCATTTATTCATTCAAACATCTGCTCCCTCACAACACAAATCTTAAAAACATAATATTCACTACTTCAGTCATAACAATCAAAGAAACGACGCCATTTAGCCCTGGTGGATGGATGTGGAGCCGTGGATGCTCTCGCCCTAGCCCAACTGATGATCTGAACATGGTTCCTTCCACTGCCATCTGGGAAAAGAAGCTCTAGTTCATTGGAGTTGCAAGTATCCATCACCTCGCGCGCAAGGCGCCTGTTGAACTCTGCCTCCACTTCCTCCTCGATAGCACGTCGTGCCATCTGCCTGTGCCTGCGCCTCCTCCTCCGCTCCACTGCTGCAACCCTCACATCGATGGCTTCCCCCTCCTTCTTTGTGAACTCTCCCAACTCAGGATCCATCTTGCTTTTCTTTGGTTGCAGCTGGTAGAACGAAATGACAGAGGGCTCGGCCTTTATACTCAAAGTGCAGAGGTATCGGTAGGCAACCAGTAGAAAATACTTGCTCCGATGTCAATGCACAGTAAGACAACTTTGACACGGTAGCAATTCAAACAACACTGAAAAACACGCAACTTAATTACACAGTTTGACTAGATTACAAGAAATGGCAGGCTACAGTCAGCCGCCATACACCACCTCCGCCAACGACAAAATAACATGGGAATCCGGGGTAGAAACAACTCAAAGAAGCAAAAATTGAAAACGCAAATCTTTTCATACAATCCTCATATCTCTCCCTGCAACGCTAATTCGAAAGTAAAACAACAGAAAAAGAAGAACACATTTGCATGGCGGGCGTGGAAAACGGCCAAGAATACCAAAACTTGTAATCAGAAATTACAGATGAAATTAATCTCCAAAAACTCTAACATACCGATAATTCTCACATCCAAACAACAAACCGGACGTAAAATGAGGCCTACGAACACCATGGTAAACACCAACACCCATAACACGTTCGCTGCCAAATGCCCACGCCGTCACTTCCGGTGACTCCAGATCGCAAAACACGACCAGGTGAGCGCGCACACGTGCGGAACCCCTTACATGTCTCCTCTAGCAACGAATGGCCCGTGGCACCATGCCGGAAAACGCCTAGAAGCTCCACGTTGCATCCCCTGTTTCTGCCCATCGTACACGCAGGAGGATCAGTTCAAGTAGAAAACCACGCCAGTCCAACTTGCAAACTACGTCAGTTCAATTAGGGTAACAGAATAATATTCTGTTACGCGAAACAGAATAGCCCAGATGTGTATATATATATATATATATATATATATATTTGAGTTTTTTGTCCTCTATAGCATTCACTTATTGCTAATTCTTCAAGTTGACTTTTCTACTAAGTGAATGTGATCGGACCCGTCCCCCTCTATGCTAAACTCAACCCAGTATGTTCACAAATTCTTCATGTGCGTTCTATTTGAAACTCGTTCAAAATCTTCACTATGTCCTTATCAGCTGAAGAATTTGTGAACGACACTTTAAAATAGTCTTATCTGAATTTTTGGCGTTTGCCGCTCAAACCGTTTCGCATCCCACGATGAGATTATTATATTCACCCACGATCTACACTTCACAGTACGTGGGTGACACATGTCGCTAGCATGAGAAGGGTCAGGGGCACGTTCGTCCATTTTCCTCGGACGAGCGGGTTTTCACCTCGGCTATAAATACTTCTCACCCTCCTCAGACCTCATTTACCCTGCTCGACCTCACTTCCCACTCTTGAGTTCTCTGACCTAGCGCTGCCGCTACTCTCCATCATTGCTGGTGAGGAAGAGCTTTACTGGATCGACCTCGTCGCCGTCATACTCGCGCCAGCCATGGAAATCTTCACTCCGCCGCCAACTTAGAGCGTGGAAGATCTGAACGGACGAACTTCTCCCAGTTCGTCGTGTTCTTCGTCAAGGGTAAATAAAATCTATTTTTACTGCCCTTGTTGATTCTGATGATTTCCACAAAATCTTCAAAAGGTGTTTATTCTTCATCTTCCACACTCTTAAAACACCTCACATGCATCTGTTCTTGATCTATTTCTCTAAGCAACGTTTTTTCCTCAAGATTCCTCAATTGTGTGGATTTTCAATCTATACAACTCTGGAACCTAAGTCAAAGACCACTTAGTGAAATTCCTCAAGACACTCCCGGTAAAATTCCTCAAACTTGATTCTTTTGAAAATCTTCTAAGAATGCATGTGACCTCTCCAAATTCTTCGCACCTATACTCCGTTCATAGGTACACATGTCCGCTACTGAATCACTAGGTTCTCATCAACTTAACTCATTTGCAACGTTCCTCGAAGATAAATTGCATACCTCGTCAGAGAATTCTATTGTTCAAAATCCTCGGCTGAAGAAAATGGCTGATGGCAAGAGACCAGAAGTGAATACTGCTTTCGAGATCCCTGATGACATCTATGAGGACTATTGCACTCCTAATGAAGCCAAACATGGCAAGGAGAACAAGAATCGGCGCAAGGTGTGCATACAAAGGATAGAGAAGAGATGGGGACGGGAATGGAGGGAGTACAGATATGTAACTCCAAAATACATGAAGAAATTCGCTTTACACCCTCCTTGCCCAAGACCTCCATTGGCACCTGGTCAAGTTGCTCATCCCACTAGCCTCAAGCGTGGTGAGGATTTTCCAGATGAATGGGACAAGCGGCAAGCCAAGTTGGCCAAAATGGCCAAAGAAGCAGTGAGGAAATTCAATGAAGACTCCGTTGCTAAGGCCTCTGCTAGCAAGCCCAAGAAGGCTATGCCCAAGAAGCCTGCAAACAAGCCAAGTTCCTCTACAATGCCCTCACGGCCAAGCTCATCAAAGCCCTCATGGCATATTCCTCAAGAAGCTCCAGTTCCCACTGTTGCAAAACCTTTAAATGCTGCTGCAAAGTCCTCGACACCTGCACATCTCGCCTCTTGCCAAAGGACAACTAGTATCTCTATTGCTTCAGGAGCATCTGCAAGTTCTTCAGCTCCTCCTCAGTCCTCAAGAGGCCCAACTCTGCTGAAGAAAAAGGCCACTGCTAGACGAGGCACAAGGCCAAGTCCTCACAAGAAGCGGGTTGCCTTCCAAGTGCCATCGAGTGAAGACGAAGCTGATGATGATGAATTAGCATAAATCATCAGAGACAGACATCATAGGGCCGCTAGAGCCAAAGGCAGTAATGTGCCACTTATGCTGGATCCAAAGTTGATCCTCGACTTCATCGACCTATGGCACAAGGACCCCAATACTCCTTTGCCTGAGCTGAACCTCACTCCTGGCCAAATTCATGTGTTGACGGCCTTCATTGATGAGGAAAAATGGAAATTTGAACAGGGGAGGAGAGTGAAGAAAGCTCAGTACAAGAAAGAGCGCTTTCTGAAGAACAATGTTCTGACACTATCACCTGATGAACTTGTATCTTTGTAAACAGAGATCAAGGGTCTAAGTAATGAATTTGACCGATACTATGCTGATTGGCTGGGAGCCAAAGTCAAATTCGTAAAGCTGGTCAAGGGATTCATATCAAACGTTGCAGCCCCATGCAACATGAAATTCCTCAGGTTGAAGCACCTACTCTGCCTACTGAAGAACATGCCAGCACCGCTGATGAAAATCAGGCTGCTGGAGAAAATGAGAGCACCAGGGCTGATAAAGAAATTCCAGTCGCTGAAGAAATTGCCAGGGCAACCTCCACTGCTGCGCCTGAAGAACAATCTAGGCCAGTTGAAGCATCTGCTACTGCGCCTGAGGAAACTGAACATGCTAGGGCAACAGCATCAGTTGCGCCTGAAGAAACTGCACCAATTACCTCTGCTCCTCCTGCACAAACGACAAGTATCAGCCTTCCTTCTGCATTAGAAGCAGAGTAAACCAAAGCTGCAGAGCGAGCAGCTGTGAAGAAAAGGAAAGCATCTACATCCTCAGAGTCTTCAGCTTCAAAGAAAATAAAGAGTTTGACGAGCTCTTATGAAAATCTCATAGATGTTGTGCCAATATCAAGCATGCCATCAAAGGAGATTGTTCCCTTTGGTGAGGAATATGTGATTCCAAGTGAATATGATGAAGAAGATCCTTCTGCTGCCACATCAGAGCAGTTGGATGAGGAAATTGAAGTGGATGATATCCCTTCGACACCACTGGCATCATCACCCATGCCTCAGTTCACAGCTGAATAGGTAGGTGTCCAGGAAATAGATGATGAAGATGAAGATGTGGACATTGGGTGTACAACTCCTATTTTGAAGGATGACTACTGGGAAAGTCATCACCCCAATTCACCACTCTACACCCCTCTGCAACAGATTCCTCAGCCCCCTGTCCAAACTGAAGAAATTCACATGGGCACTGAAGAACGTCAAGCTTCTCTTCTCACTATTCCTGAAGAAGTTCCAGCCACTAGTGCTGATGAAAATGTTGCTGAAGAAATGGAGGCCAAGGCTGTTGCTGATGACAATGCCACTGAAATTCCTCAGCCTATGGCTCCAGAGGTTGTGCTTGAAGAGGCTGTGAAGACTTCAACTGCTATTCTTCAGGCCAAGCCACTGAGTCCTCTCACCAGGAAGTAGAAGTTCAAGGCTGATGACTTCTTCAATGAGCGTATTTTCTTCACTAACTACAATCCTTATGACTCCGCTTGTCTTCGACGAAAGCGCTTTTGGACCGCTAGCCATATGAACTTCTATTCCTCGATGATGTTTGATAAAGACAAGATCTTTGACCTTGAGCAAATTCCTCATGTGGACATGGAGTCTCTACCATGCTTCACCCCAGTCCTCAGTGTTCTTCATGACACTGGGCTGCTCAACCTCTACACCGACATCTGCAATTGGAATGAAGAACTCATTCTTCAATTCTTCACCACACTTCACATTACTGGAAATGTTGAAGATGTCAATTCATGGGTGTTGGACTGGATGACTGAAAACACTCACTATAAAGCTCCGGCCTCATAATTGCTTCATGACGTCCCAATCATTCCTCCCACTGAAGGTGCAAGGCACATCTATGATGAACCTGAACTTTCAAACCATTTGATGCAAATTCTGATGAAGCATTTGAAGCCAGGCCAAGCTCCAAGGACCAAATTCCTCGTCAAGGAATTGCTTTATGTGCCAAGGACTATATACAGGATATTGACCAAAACCCTCAATCCGATCAAGGGCCACAACTCTGATGATGAAGAAGTTGTTGGCATCATGAAGAATATGCTTGTCAACATCATACATGGTATTCCTATCAACTACCACGATTTCTTCATGAGGACTTTGGCCAATGTATCCCTGTCACCGTTTGAATTGAAGCCTTACGCTCCCTGGATCATGAGATTTATCAGATCAAGGTCTTCAATCAACTATAAGGCTGATTGTCAAAATCATCTGAGCTACTTGCTGCCAATTGAAGTCCTCAAAAGGACTATTTTGTTAGCTTATGAGAAGGGCAAGGCTGCTGTCATAGATGAAGGCATTCGTCCATTGGATGGATAGTTTCGCAAAGTTGCATCTTATTCCACCAATGAAGACTCTACCACCCATGATACTGCCGCAAATGCTTCAAAGCATTTTCCTAAAGCCACTGCTCCATGGGTGATGACTGATCGTGAGCTTCTCCTTAGTCTTCATCAGAAGGTGGATCGCAATCACAAGTGGGTCAAGCATCAGTTTGGTTCAATTCTTCAAGACATGATAATCACGCAAAACATTGTGAAGAAGAACCACTACTACTTGCATGAAGTCTTTGACCGCACTTGGGTTGTATTGTCTCACCTCTACGGTGATGAAGATCTTAAGAAGATGGGCTTCCAATAGGACTTTGACTGGTCTCAGCTGCCTTCGAACAAATTCAAGAAGGTCAAAGTTTATCACTTGGTGGACAGTTCATATTCTTCATCGCGTGAGACGGATGAAGCCGAAGATTTGAACGATACCGTGGTAGGCCCTACATCAACGGACGACCCCAACAGCGCTGGCGCTCCTCCATCAATTTCACGATGATATTCTTCATGGGCGTTAGTCCTCATTTTTCATCCCTTTTGGTCATTCGATGACAAAGGGGGAGAAATTTGAGTTAGTCTTCAAGCGGGTCTATATATGGGCATTTTTTAAGTTGCAACTCTCGTTCTTCTGAAGTTTTTGCTGGACTGGGTTGTAAACTTAAGTCCAATGGTGGTCTGATACTTTTGCTATGTTTTTCTGCGTGCTATTTCCTCATATATGTTAATGCACGCATGCTGAATTACATCAGACACCATATTTCATCATGCATTTCAAATTCTTCATATCATATATTAAATGCGTGTATGAATTACAAGATATAGGGGGAGATCTCCATGATTCTACTCTACAATGTGCATTTTCTATTCAGAGAAAATTCCTCAGATATGCACATCTTCAGGGGGAGTTCTTCTATATCTTGCAATCAAATTCCTCAATATCGTTATCTACACTTCATATGTTTATCCCCATTGAAAACTTAACCTATATTGTCATCAATCACCAAGAAGGGGGAGATTGTAAGTGCATCTAGTGCCCCTTAGTGATTTTGGTGTATTGAAGACTTATAGGTTAAGGGACTGGTGAGTTTGTGAGTGTACACAGGTCTATAAGTCTATGAGGAGTTTGATATTTACGGTGAAAGTCGACCCCTAAAAATGAATGTCTTCAGCTGAAGACTTTGGTTTTCTTGAAGACTTTGAAAGTGAAGAAATTGGTGTGACCGTGAAGACTTGATATTCATGCGAGGATTATGAAGCATGAATGCTTTTGTTTTCGTAGTTTCATTTTCTCTTTCTTGAGTCATAGGAAACACCATACTGTTAAAGGGGGTTGAGGTAAAACAAAGGAAAAGTTTCCAAGTGATGCTCATCTCAAAATCCTACACCTACCAATCCTTTCGAGTGAAGCCATTGGAAATCTGATATAGTTCAGTCAACTTCAGTGACAGAGACGAAGATCTTCTAGTCTCTGAGGAATTTGTTCTGAGTGAGGAGTTAGGAATTTGCTAGTGCAGATTGCCTACAAGTGAGGAACATGATAGCCCTGAGGAATTTGATACTCAAATTTCCGACTGTTGTTGTGCTACGCGCCAGCTGTCCCAAAATATCTACCCACCTAACAGTCATATCATTGAAGGGCATTTATGTCTTATCGTGTCGGGCTGCTCCCTAGGCTATAAACAGCCGCCCCTACAACCACTAGCTGGTTGGCTGCTCCGTGAGAAACTGACACTTGTCATTGAGAGCATCCCATCCTCCGAGGACTTTGAGCGAAAATCATCAAGTGAGGAAAAACCCAAACACCTACAAACCCAAAGTGATTGAGCATCACTGAAGAGATTGTTCCTTTGTGGAACCGAAGCTTTTTACCTTTGAGGACTCTGCATCCTCCAGACGGTTAGGAGTCATGGTCTAGAGCATCCAAGAGGAAATTGTGGATCACCGAGTGACCGAGTCTCTGAAGGTTTGGAATTCACCTAAAGACTTACCACGAGTGATTGGGCGAGGTCTGTGTGACCTTAGCTCAAGGAGAATACGATGAGCACTGTGTGTCCTCAGGTTTTAATACCTAGTCACTCCAACCAGACGTACGACTGTCACAGCAGTTGGAACTGGTCTACCAAATCACTGTCTTCACCAAGCTAACTGGTTCTATCTCCTCAACCCTCTCATTTCCTCATTTTTGTGTAGAAGTACTTGATCGTTACTGTTTGAAGACTTTGACTGAAGACTTTCTCAATTTCCTCAATCCTAATTCTTCAGTCACTTTGTCTTCAGCCTGCTTATCCTGTGTTTACGCTACTTGTACTATGTGCGTGTTTTCATTTCATCATGTTGATTGTGCTTTTGCTTTGTTATGCTTGCATATGAGTACTTATTCCGCTGCTAAGTAGTTCGTTGCTTAGGAATTTCCTCACCCTGAAATTCCTTAGTGATGAATTTGTAAAAATTGCATATTCACCCCCCCTCTAGTCAATATAACGCACTTTCACTGCACTTAATTTCAAGATAAAAGTACTCTCCCCGAGTATGCACCGTTGCTAAAGCTCGTCGTTTCGAAGCACCTCATGATGATCGGGTGTGATAGACTCTACGTTCACATACAATGGGTGTAAGCCAGTTTTGCACATGCAAAATACTTGGGTTAACCTTGACGAGCCTAACATGTACAGACATGGTCTCGGAACACTAGAGACCGAAAGGTCGAACGTGAGTCATATAGTAGATATGATCAACATGGAGATGTTCACCATTGAAGACTACCCCATCTCACGTGATGATCAGACATGGGTTAGTTCATTTGGATCATGTTTCACTTACACAACTTGAGGGATGTTGATTTAAGTGGGAGTTCATTAGTAATTTGATTATTTGAACTAAAATTTATCATGAACTTAGTCCTGATAGTTTTTGCAAATCTATGTTGTAGACCAATGGCCCATGCTACCGTTACCTTGAATTTTGATGTGTTCCAAGAGAAACCTAAGTCGAAAGATGATGGTAGCAACTACACGGGCTGGGTCCGTAACTTGAGGATTATCCTCATTGATGTACAGAAGAATTATGTCCTTGATGCACTGCTAGGTGACAGACCTGTTTCAGGCGCTGATGCAGACGTTATGAATGTCTGGAAGGCTCGATTTGATGACTACTCATTAGTTCAGTGTTCCATGCTTTACGACTTGGAACCGGGACTTCAAAATATTTTTGAACGCCACGGAGCATATGAGATGTTCCAATAGCTGAAATTGATATTTCAAGCTAATGCCCTGGTTGAGAGATATGAAGTCTCCAACAAGTTCTTTAGATGTAAGATGGAGGAGAATGGTTCTGTCGGTGAACACATACTCAGAATATCTGGGTACCATAACCACTTGACTCAGCTGGAATTGATCTTCCAGTTGAGACTGTTATTGATAGAGTTCTTCAGTCACTACCACCAAGCTACAAAGGCTTCGTGATGAATTATAATATGCAAGGGATGACAAAATTGATTCTCGAGTTCTTCGAAATGTTGAAATCAGCGGAGGTAGAAATCAAGAAAGAGCATCAAGTGTTGATGGTTAACAAGACCACCAGTTTCAAGAAAAAGGACAAGGGAAAGAAAGGGTACTTCAAGAAGACCGACAAGCAAGTTGCCGCTCCCGTGAAGAAGCCCAAAGCTGGACCCAAGCCTGAAACTGAGTGCTTCTGCTGCAATGGAAATGGACACTAGAAGCGGAACTGCCCCAAGTACTTGGCAGATAAGAAGGATGGCAAAGTGAACAAAGGTATATTTGATATACATGTTATCGATGTGTTACTTACTAATTCTCGTAGTAGCGCTTGGGTATTTGATATTGGTTCGGTTGCACATATTTGTAGCTCGAAATAGGATTTGTAGAATAAACGAAGTTTTGCTAAGGACGAGGTGGTGATGCGCGTCGGGAATGGTTCCAAGGTTGATGTGATCGCCGCTGGCATGCTACCTCTACATCTACCTTGGGATTAGTTATAGACCTCAATAATTGTTATTTGGTGCCAGCGTTGAGCATGAACATTATATCTGGACCTTGTTTATTACGAGCCGGTTATTCATTTAAGTCAGAGAATAATGGTTGTTCTATTTATAAGAGTAACATCCTTTATGGTCATGCACCTTTGATGAATGGTGTATTCTTGTTAAATCTTGATCATAGTGATACACATATTCATAATATTGATGCCAAAAGATGCAAAGTTGATAATGATAGTGCAACATACTTGTGGCACTACCGTTTAGGTCATATTGGTGTAAAGCGCATGAAGAAACTACTTGCGGGTGGACTTTTGGAATCACTTGATTATGAATCATTTGATACTTGTGAACCATGCCTCATGGGTAAGATTACTAAAACTCCATTCTCCGGAACAATGGAGCGAGCTCATGACTTATTGGAAATAATACACCCTGATGTATGTGATCCAATGAGTGTTGAAGCACGCGGTGGGTATCATTATTTTCTAACCTTCACGGATGATTTGAGTAGGTATGGGTATATCTACTTGATGAAACACAAGTCTGAATCATTTTAAAAGTTCAAAGAATTTAGAGTGAAGTGGAGAATCATCATAGCAAGAAAATAAAGTTTCTACGATCTGATCAAGGAGGTGAATATTTGAGTTACAAGTTTGGCCTTCATTTAAGACAATGTGGAATTGTTTCACAACTCACGCCACCTGGAACATCATAGCATAATGGTGCGTCCGAACGTCCTAACCGTACTTTATTAGATATGGTGCGTTATATGATGTCCCTTACCGATTTGCCGCTGTTGTTTTGGGGTTATGCATTAGAAACAATCGCATTCACGTTAAATAGGGCGCCGTCTAAATCCATTGAGACGACACCACATGAACTATGGTTTGGCAAGAAACCTAGGTTGTTGTTTCTTAAAGTTTGGGGATGTGACTCTTATGTCAAAAGGATTCAGCCTGATAAGCTAGAACCCAAAGCGAAGAGGTGCGTCTTCATAGGATACCCTAAAGAAAATATTGGCTATACCTTCTACCACAGATCCAAAGGCAAGATCTTTGTTGCTAAGAATGGGTCATTTCTAGAGAAGGATTTTCTCTCGAAAGAAGTGAGTGGGAGGAAAGTAGAACACTATGAGGTAATTTTACCTTCTCTCGAATTGGAAAGTAGAACATCAGAGAAAACCGTTCCCATGATGCCTACACCAACTAGAGAAGAAGCAAATGATGATGATCATGGAACTTCAGATCAAGTTACTATTGAACCTCGTAGGTCGACCAGAACACGTACCGCACCAGAGTGGTACGGTAATCCTGTCATGGAAGTCATGTTGTTAGACAACGGCGAACCTACAAACTATGAAGAAGCTATGATGAGCCCAGATTCCAACAAGGGGAAACTTTGTTTATGCCACTCTAGAATTTGGCATCTCACTTTTGCCACTCCTACCTTTTGAGAATACATCACAAATGCCATTGGATGGCAAAAGCAATATTTTTTATATCACTTTTTCCACTCTTAGATTTTGAAATGTATCACAATTTCTACTCTAAAATTTTTGTTTTTGCCACGAAATGGAAATTGTGATAATTGTCAAAAGCTAAGTGTGGCAAAAGTGATATGTCAAATTCTAGAGTAGCATAAGCAAAGTGGGCAAAAACTAGAGTGGCAAAAAGAAAGTTTTCCCTTCCAACAAATGGCTTGAGGCCATGAAATCTGAGATAGGATCCATGTATGAGAATTGAGAATAAATGGATCTTCAAGAGAAAGACGGATGCTGATGGTAATATTACTGTCTACAAAGCTCGACTTATCACAAAAGGTTTTTGACAAGTTTAAGGAGTTGATTATGACGAGACTTTCTCACCCGCAGTGATGCTTAAGTCTGTCAGAATCATGTTAGCAATTGCCGCATTTTATGATCAAAATCTGGCAAATGGACGTCAAAACTGCATTCCTTAACGGGTTTCTTAAAGAAGAGTTGTATATGATGCAACCAGAAGGTTTTGTCGATCCTAAGGGTGCTAACAAAGTGTGCAAGCTCCAGTGATCCATCTATGGAATGGTGCAAGCATCTCAGAGTTGGAATATACGCTTTCATGAGGTCATCAAAGCATTTGGTTTTATACAGACTTACGGTGAAGCCTGTATTTATAAGAAAGTGAGTGGGAGCTCTGTAGCATTTCTAATATTATATGTGGATGACATATTGCTGATTGGAGATGATATAGAATTTCTGGATAGCATAAAAGGATATTTGAATATGAAGTTTTCAATGAAAGACCTCGGTGAAGCTGCTTACATATTGGGCATCAAGATCTATACGAATAGATCGAGACGCTTAATAGGACTTTTACAAAGCACATACCTTGACAAAGTTCTGAAGAAGTTCAAAGTGGACCAGTCAAAGAAAGGGTTCTTGCTTGTGTTGCAAGGTGTGAAATTGAGTCAAACTCAAAGTCTAACCACGACAAAAGATAGAGAGAGCATGCAAATCATTCTCTATGTCTCATCCATAGGTTCTATAATGTATGCCATGTTGTGTACCAAACCTGAATGTGCCTCATAAGTTTGGTAGGGAGGTACTGATTGCTCACTGACTATAGCGCCAGAAAAGCTCCTGTCTGCTAGGACTACGTCGGTATTCCCCAAAGAGGAAGGGATGATGTAGCACAATGACGGTAGGTATCTCCCTTAGTGAAGAAACCAAGGTTATCGAACCAGTAGGAGAACCAAGCAACACAACGTAAACAACAACTCCACACAGATAACAACACCTTGCAACCCGACATGTTAAAGGGGCTGTAAATCCCTTTCGGGTAATGATGAAAGAGATTGTAATAGATTGAAATAATAGATCTCAAATAAAATAAAGTGCATCAAAGTATTTTTTTATCTTTGGTTTAATAGATTTGAATAAAAATGCAAAGGAAAAGTAGATCGCAAGAAAATATATGAGAAAGAAGACTCGGGGGCCGTAGGTTTCACTAGTGGCTTCTCTCGAGAAAGATAGCAAATGGTGGGTAAACAAATTACTATTGGGCAATTGATAGAACCTCAAATAATTATGACGATATCCAGGCAATGATCATTACATAGGCATCATGTCCAAGATTAGTAGACCGACTCCTGCCTGCATCTACTACTATTACTCCACACATTGACCGCTATCCAGCATGCATCTAGTGTATTAAGTTCACGGAAAAACAGAGTAATGCAATAAGAATGATGACACGATGTAGACAAGATCCGTTTATCTATTGTGTAGATATAGATCCCATCTTTTTATCCTTAGTAGCAACGATACATACGTGTCGGTTCCCTTTTTGTCACTGGGATCAAGCACCGTAAGATCGAACCCACTACTGAGTACCTCTTCCCATTGCAAGATAAATAGATCAAGTTGGCAAGACAAAACCCAAATATTGAAGAAGAAATACGAGGCTATAAAAGATCATGCATATAAGAGATCAAAGAAACTCAAATAACTTTCATGGATATAAAAAGATATGACTGATCATAAACTCAAAGTTCATCAGATCCCAACAAACACACCACAAAAAGAGTTGTCATATGGATCACCAAGAGACCATTGTTTTGAGAATCAAGAGATAGAGAGAGAGAGAGAGAGAGAGAGAGAGAGAGAGAGAGAGATATGAAGCCATCTAGCTACTAACTACGGACCCAAAGTGTAACGCCCCGGATGTAACATTCCATAATTGTAACTCCAACTCTTGCCATTTCCGGCTATGTTATATGTTATATCCTCCGTAGTTGGGTTTTGTCCTCGTTTTGCATTTTGTTCATGTCATGCATTTCATCTCATGTCATCATGTGCATCTCATTTGCATTCGTGTTCGTCTCATGCATCCGGTCATTTTCCCCACTGTCCGTTTCGGAATCCGACACTCACACATGCACCCGTTGCACCTCTCGGATCTCGTTTCATCAGTGGGAGAAAAACGTTCTCGGAATGGGCCGAGATTTGTCGAGTGGCCTTGGTACATCACAGCTAGGCCACCTGTCAAATTTCGTTCTATTTGGAGGTCGTTTGATGCCCCAATGGTTAACCGTGTAACCACTGAAACCTCTCTCTCCTTGCAGCCCAACACCCCTCCACAACAGCCCACTAGCTCATCTAAACCCCCTCCATGCTATCCGTCGTTGGATCACGATCGTCTGGGCGAAAACCGCACCTCATTTGGACTCTCCTAGCTCCCTTTATCTATAAAAAGGCCTCCCCCGTCCAAATCCGGGAGCAAACCCTAACCTCCCCCTTCCTCCGTGCGCCGGACACGTCTGGATGCCGCCGGACGCGCCCCCCCGCGAATCGCCTCGTGCCACGTCACCACCGCAAGCCTCCACCACGCGCGGGCCTGTGAGCCCGGAGCCGGCCCTCCCGGCCCGTCCGACCGCACCCCCGCGCTTCCCGCGTCCCCGCGCTCACCGCTGCCGCCGCCCGCATGCCGCCTTGCCTCGCCGCCCGCGCCGGCAACCACGTCCTGGTGCCGCCCCTCATCGGGATCCGGCCGGATCCGGTGAGATCCGGCGCGGATCCACCAACTCCGGCCACCCCCGACCTTGCCGGACTTCCTCAAGCTCGCTAGAGTCGCCTCGGTTCACGTGCGCCCGGACGAACCCTAGATCCGGAGGTGACAATTTCTTCTAAGTCCCTAAACTTTCATCTCATGTGCACATCTTTGACCGTCTATAACTCCATGTCCGTAGCTCCAATTTGCGCATATGATATATCGAAATGTTCATCTCGTGATGCTCTACATGCTAGCATCATTTACATGCATGTTATTTTCCATATTGATGCCCTAATATTCGTTGCAAATGTGCTAAATGATGTTGTCTGCTGGAATCCATCATAACTTGATGATTTGTTATTTTTTGTAGCATTTTGTGTGGTTGTCTTTTGAGCATCATGCCTACATGTTTTAGGAGCATCTTCATGCCATCTTTATAGTGGTGCAAACCTTGTATTTTTATGTGCCCTGTGGTGAATAGCACAAGAATGAAAAGTAGGCCACTTGATGTTGCTGTTTTCAGCTACTTAGTATTTCTGTTAAGTCTTTTCCTGTTACATGGTTATGCTCTATCCATTCATGCCTCTGGTTGTAATTATGGGGTAGTGTAACTTATCATTACCATGCTCTCCTTTTCCTAAATATTATTGTTGTCAGCTTGTTAATAGGAAGTTCATTTTTGCCATTTGTTTTGCTAGTGATCCATGTACCCTATGACTATGCTATTGCCATGTTTAGCTTCATAAATATGTCTTATTACTACTGGTTACCTTGTGATGGCCTGGAATGCTTTGTGGTGAGTGGCATGAGCTTGCAAAGTTTCTATCATGAATCTGTTTCTGCCATGCCATGATTTTCTACTAAGTCTGAATCTGTTCATATCACTTGCCATGTTTGCGTTGATGCTACCATCTTTTCTGTGCATCTTTGGCTCAAGTTCAGTAAGGGAGTTTTGTTCTTTGCCTTTAGTACTAGTATGATATGCCCTTTTTCCATGATATGTTCCTGTAGCATGTAGTTTACTAGCTCTAAACATTGCTACCTGATGTTGTTTATGACATGCTTAGTATTTGCAGCAAGTCTGTGTAACTGTTGTCATTTGCATTTTTGCCAAGCTGTTTTAGACTTGTTCTAGTGAGTTCATGATTTGTAGAGCTTCACCTGTACTTTGCTGCCATGTGCTTTGTTGCTATGTTGGAGTGATGTAGCATAGTTTCATGATCCATCTTAAGTGCTATGATGTTGTTAAACGTAGTTTTGCATCGTTCTTGTTTTGCTCGTCATTTGCAAACCGTGCATCCGTTTCCGGTGATCCTTATATCGATTTCGACCGAAATATCCTAACCTTTCCAATGGCATGCTTGGTTTGCCAAATTGATACCATGATCATCTTTTCCCTTCCGGAGTACCCATATGCATTGCACATCATACCTCACATTCCATGCCATGTCTTGCATCATGTTGCTTGTGCATTGCACCATGATTGATTGTTATTCCGTTGCTTGTGTTCTTACTTTGGGTAGAGCTGGGAGACGAGTTCATGCACGAGGATCCTGTCGAGTATGTTTACGAGGAGCAAGCTTTCGACAACCCTGAGAACTATGCAGGCAAGATGATCATTACCCCCGATATCACTTCTATCTTTGCTTGCTAGTTGTTCGTTCTATCGCTATGTCGCGCAACCTACCACTTGTTTATCATGCCTCCCAAGCCTCTAACCCACCTTCCTAGCAAACCGTTGTTTGGCTATGTTACCGCTTTTGCTCAGCCCCTCTTATAGCGTTGCTAGTTGCAGGTGCCTTGTACGTTGTTCCATGTTTGGAATATGGATATGTTGGGATATCACAATATCTCTTATATTTAATTAATGCATCTATATACTTGGCAAAGGGTGGAAGGCTTGGCCTTTTGCTCGATGTTTTGTTCCACTCTTGCCGCCTTAGTTTCCATCATACCGGTGTTATGTTCCTTGATTTTTCGTTCCTTACGTGGTTGGGGTTATTGTCCAAAATGGGTGATGCCCGGTGCCCCTGGGCAACCAGGGTCTCAGCCAACCAGATGTCTGGACCATCCGGTGTGCCCTGAGAATGAGATACGTGTGACTCCTATCGGGATTTGTCGGCACATCGGGCGGTCTTGCTGGTCTTGTTTTACCATTGCCGAAATGTCTTGTAACCGGGATTCCGAGTCTGATCGGATTGTTCTGGGAGAAGGAATATCCTTCATTGATCGTGAGAGCTTGTGATGGGCTAAGTTGGGACACCCCTGTAGGGTATAAACTTTCGAGAGCCATGCCCGCGGTTATGTGGCAGATGGGAATTTGTTAATATCCGGTTGTAGAGAACTTGACACTTGACTTAATTAAAATACACCAACCGCGTGTGTAACCATGATGGTCTCTTTTCGACGAGGTTCGGGAAGTGAACACGATTGGGTTATGTTTGAATGTAAGTAGCTCAGGATCACTTCTAGGTTCGTGTCCGTTGCGTAGTTTCTCATCTTACTCTTGTACTCGTATGTTAGCCAACATAGTTGCTTAGTGCTTGTTACAACTCCACCTTATAACCACATCCTACACATAAGCTTAAATAGTCTTGATCTCGCGGGTTTTTGAGATTGCTGAGTCCTCGTGACACACAAATACTACCAAAAGAGTTGCAGGTGCCGATGATACCAGTGTAGGTGATGCAACTGATCTCAAGTGGGAGTTCGACGAGGACCTTGCCCGTTACTATGTGTCCTTTCCGGATGATCAGTAGTGGTGCCCAGTTGGGACGATCGGGATTTAGCATTTGCGGTTGTCTTCTTTTCATTTCGATTTGTCAATAGTTGGACTTTTGAGTACTCTGAATGATGTATGGATTATTTGATCATTGTATGACGTGGTGATTGTAAGCCAACTATTTATTTATCCTTGTTCTTGTACATGGGATTGTGTGAAGATGGCCCTCCTTGCGACAATACCAAAATGTGATTATGCCTCTAAGTCGTGCCTCGACAGGTGGGAGATATAGCTGCATCTTGGGTGTTACAAGTTGGTAATCAGATACATCCCCGACTTAGGAGCCCCCTGCTTGATCGAACCGTTGACGTTGTTGAGTCTAGAACAAAACTATTTTGAGTCTTAGGATTATATATATCGTAGAGTAGGATTCTTTTTACTCCTCATCCCCCTTCGTCGCTCAGTTAGGACTCCTGACGTAGATGTTTTTACTTTTCTCTCCTCATTTTCACAAAAAAAAATTAGGATCACGCGGGTATCTTGGGATCGTTCTAATATTCTTGTGACGAGAACATTGTTCTTGGTGCCTCCTGACATTTAGGGGTTGTGGCAGTGTCCCGGGGAGTTGAGCTCCGAGGTGTTGTCACCACAATTTTATCGTTGCTGTTCTGGAATACCTGAGTTCGCCGACATCGAAAATCTCTTTTATGCAGTTAGTGGTGACATAACCTCGACACCACCCAGTACTTGGGAGGGAGTTCGGGAGTATTGCCATAGCTCGTATAACGGATGCTTTTCGATGCTTTTTGGGAGTTTTCTTGGTTATGTGTTGATGGATGGATATAGTTGGAGCATAGGGCTTGTTACTTGTGTGATATATATTGTACCTCCCTGTATCCCCAACACCAGATTGCATAACCAGAAAGTTTCGGGAGTTAATAGGTGGGAATTCAAGTAGCTCTTAGTTATTCTTCCGACAAATAATTGGTACGGGATTGGGTGATCCATACCATTTATTTGTTCCATTCATACCTTGTTGTTTCATTCATCTACCTTTGTCTAAGTGGCTTCTCACCTTAATGGTCATGTAATGTTAATTTTGGAATTCATTCATTCAATCTCTGTTCGAATGTTTATTGTGAAGATTGTATGTTGCAATTTCTATCCGTTGATTCAGCTTGTCTATCTGTCTATCATGGTTCTAACAGATGTCACAAGTATAGGGGATCTATCATAGTCCTTTCGATAAGTAAGAGTGTCGAACCCAACGAGGAGCAGAAGGAAATGACAAGCAGTTTTCAGTAAGGTATTCTCTGGAAGCACTGAAATTATTGGTAACAGATAATTTTGTGATAAGGTAATTCATAACGGGTAACAAGTAATAAAAGTAAACAAGGTGCAGCAAGGTGGCCCAATCCGTTTTGTAGCAAAGGACAAGCCTGGACAAACTCTTATATAAAGGAAAGCGCTCCCGAGGACACATGGGAATTATCGTCAAGCTAGTTTTCATCATCCTCATATGATTCGCGTTTGTTACTTTGATAATTTGATATGTGGGTGGACCGGTGCTTGGGTACTGCCCTTCCTTGGACAATCATCCCACTTATGATTAACCCCTCTCGCAAGCATCTGCAACTATGAAATAAGTATTAAGGTAAACCTAACCATAGCATGAAACATATGGATCCAAATCAGCCCCTTACGAAGCAACGCATAAACTAGGGTTTAGGCTTCTGTCACACTAGAAACCCATCATCTACTTATTACATCCCAATGCCTTCCCCTAGGCCCAAATAATGGTGAAGTGTCATGTAGTCGACATTGACATAACACCACTAGAGTAAAGACAACATACATCTCATCAAAATATCAAACGAATACCAAATTCACATGACTACTTATAGCAAGACTTCTCCCATGTCCTCGGGAATAAACGTAACTACTCACAAATCATATTTATGTTCATAATCAGAGGGGTATTAATATGCATAAAGGATCTGAACATGTAATCTTCCACCGAATAAACCAACTAGCATCAACTACAAGGAGTAATCAACACTACTAGCAACCCACACGTACCAATCTAAGGTTTTGAGACAAAGATCGGATACAAGCGATGAACTAGGGTTTGAGAGGGGATGGTGCTGGTGAAGATGTTGATGGAGATTGGCCCCCTCCCGATGAGAGGATCGATGGTGATGACGATGGTGACGATTTCGCCCTCCCGAAGGGATGTTTCCCCGGCAGAACAGCTCCGCCGGAGCCCTAGATTGGTTCCGCTAAGGTTCCGCCTCGAGACGGCGGTGCTTCGTCCCGAAAGCTTCCTTCTTATTTTTTCCAGGGCAAAAGACACCTTATAGGAAAAGATGGGCATCGGGGGCCTGCCAGGTGGCCCACGAGGCAGGCGGTGCGCCCAGGGGGTAGGGCGCGCCCCCACCCTCGTGGACGGTGGCTGGCTCCCCTCTGGTGCTTTCTTCACCCAATATTTTTAATATATTCCAAAACTAACTTCCATGGAGTTTCAGTACTTTTGGAGTTGTGCAGAATAGGTCACTAATATTTGCTCGTTTTCCAGCCTAGAATTCCAGTTGTCGGCATTCTCCCTCTTTATGTAAACCTTGTAAAATAAGATAGCAAAAGCATAAGTATTGTGACATAATGTGTAATAACATCCCATAATACAATAAATATTGATATAAAAGCATGATGAAAAATGGACGCATCAACTCCCCCAAGCTTAGACCTCGCTTGTCCTCAAGCGGAAGCCGATATCAAAAAATATGTCCACATGTTTAGAGATAGAGGTGTCGATAAAATAAAATATGGACATGAGGGCATCATGATCATTATTAGAAAAGCAATATATATATATTGGCATATGATTTCTTATGCTAAAGTAATAGTTTATTCACAATGTCAAGTATGAATCAGAAACTTCATTGAAAACTAGCAAACTATAATCTCGGTCATTGAAGCAATTGCAATTTGTCATAACATCGGAAAGAGTCGGTATAAGAGCTTTTCAGCAAGTCCACATACTCAACTATAATTTAGTATTTCACAATTGCTAACACTCACGCAACACTTATGGGTATGAAGTTTTAATTGGACACAAAGAAAGATAGGGGCTTACAGTTTTGCCTCCCAACCTTTTACCTCAAGGGTAATGTCAACAATAATAGTTTATGAAAACTCATATCCAATTAGTTATATATATCGAGATCTTTCCAATACACAGTGCTTTCCAAAGGATAAAATGTAAAAAGGAAAGGTGAATATCACCATGACTCTTCTATAAAGTATAAGACAAAAATAAAAGATAGGCCCTTTGCAGGGGAAGCACAGGTTTTCATGTGCTTCTATGGTTGGATGCACAAAATCTTAATGCAAAAGAACATCACTTTATATTGCCACTTGTGATAGGGACCTTTATTATGCAGTCTGATGCTTTTATTTCTTCCATATCACAAGCTCGTATAAAGCTTATTTTCTCCGCACTAATAGATCATACATATTTAGAGAGCAATTTTATTGCTTGCAACAATGCCAACTTACTTGAAGGATCTTATTCAATCCATAGGTAGATATGGTGGACTCTCGAGGAAAAACTGGGTTTAAGGATATTTGGAAGGACAAGTAGTATCTCTACTTGGTGCAAATAATTTGGCTGGCATGAGGGGGAAAGGCAAGCTCAACATGTTGGATGATCCATGACAATATAATTTATTTTGAATATAGGAAAACATAACCCATTACGTTGTCTTCCTTGTCCAACATCAACTTTTTAGCATGTCATAATTTAATGAGTGCTCACAATCATAAAAGATGTCCAAGATAGTGTATTTGTATGTGAAAACCTCTCTTTCTTTATTACATCTTATTAATTGCAACGATAACCAAGACTATGTTTGTCAACTCTGAACAACTTTTATTCATCAGAATCTTTATATGTGAAGTCATTACTCTCCATAAGATCAATATGATCCCTTTATTTCTTTTTATTCTTTCTCTTTTCTTTTATTTTTATACCCTCAAGATCATAGCAAGATAACTAAGCCCTTGACTCAAGACTAATCTTTATTATATATAGCTCATGGACTTGATTACATAGATAAGGATCAACATAAAACTCAAAGCCAGATCATACTAAACTTTATTCTACTAGATCAAGATATAATCAAAAGGATCGAACTAAGAAAAATAGTAAAGATAGAAGTGTGATGGTGATACGATATCGGGGCACTCCCCCAAGCTTGGCAGTTGCCAAGGGGAGTGCCCATACCCGATACTCAGTTCTCCTTTGGTGGTGATGGAGTTGTTGATGATGTAGGCTTGTTGTCCATCTTCAAATGCATAGGCTCACCATCATAGAAGGATGATAGAGTCTCCGAGATCCTCAAATCTGCAGCCAAACTCATCCGCTTCAATCGATATTCATACTCATAGTTTTGGTTTTGCAGGTCATAGATCTGGGCTTGGAGGTGCTCAATTTTATCGTGAAGCTTGAAGATGGTCTCCCCAATGTTCTTGGCATCCAACTTATGGTTGTTGGTGAACTCCGTGATCATCATGTGGTTGGCGTCGAGTCCGCGCTCCACCATCCCCTGGCACTTGGAAACTTGTTGCTCCATTGCTTCGAGTGTTGTCTCCACGCTTCCAGTCCTCCTTGGTCCCTCAACATCGCGGATGTGCAGCACCCCCTCACATAACTCAATGGTTTGAGGGTGTTGTAGCACCTCCGCGAGGTAGGGGTTGATGACCCTCTGGAAAAACTTGTCCTTGGGGGCGCTTGAAGATGTAATGGTGATCTAGATCTGTCAGAAAAACAGCTCGAAACAAAAGCAGGGGATATTTGCATGGTACGGTGGTCAAAACCTTCGGGAGATTATATAATGAATTTTTACCGACCAAAAGAAGTATAGTGCAAGAAAACAGAGTCCGGAGGGCATACGAGGTGCCCACGAGGCAGGGAGGCATGCCCTGCACCCTCGTGGTCGCCTTGTGTCATTTCCGGACTGCTTCTTCTTTTCCTATTTTCTTAATATTCCAAAACGGAGAAAAAATGCTATTAGAACTGTTTTGGAGTCGGTTTACTTACCGTACCACATACCTATTCCATTTTGGAGTCTGAAACATTCTGGAAAGTGTCCCTTATATACTCCTCCGGAGTTATGGTGTCAATAACATTAGTTTCAAAATTTATGGGATTACCTAAGATATAATGTTTGATTCTTTGACCGTTCACCACCTTCGGATTTTTGCCTTCGAAGTTGTTGATTTTTATGGCACCGGAATGACAGACTTCCTCGATAACGTAAGGACCTTACCATTTAGAGAGGAGTTTTCCTGCAAAAAATCTTAAACGAGAGTTGTATAATAGAACATAATCACCTACATAAAACTCATGTTTTTGTATCCTTTTGTCATGCCATCTTTTAACTTTTTCTTTAAACAGTTTGGCATTCTCATAGGCCTGGGTTCTCCACTCATCAAGTGAGCTAATGTCAAATAGTCTCTTCTCACCGGCAAGTTTGAAGTCATATATAGTTGAGCTCTTTAATGCCCCAATATGCCTTATGTTCTAGTTCGAGAGGTAAGTGACATGCTTTTCCGTAGACCATCTTATACGGAGACATACCCATAGGACTTTTATATGTAGTTCCATAGGCCCATAATGCATCATCAAGTTTCTTGGACCAATTATTTCTAGACCTATTAACAGTCTTTTGCAAAATTAATTTAAGCTCTCTATTACTCAGTTCTACTTGACCACTAGATTGTGGGTGGTATGGAGATGCAATTCTATGATTAACATCATACTTAGCAAGCATTTTACGAAACGCACCATGAATAAAATGTGAACTGCCATCAGTCATTAAATACCTAGGGACTCCAAACCTCAGAAAAATAACTTCTTTAAGCATCTTAATAGAGGTGTTATGATCAGCACTACTAGTTGGAGTAGCTACTACCCACTTAGTAATGTAATCAACAACAACTAAAATATGTGTATACCCATTAGAGGAAGGAAACGGTCCCATATAATCAAAGCCCCAAACATCAAATGGTTCGATAACAAGTGAATAGTTCATAGGCATTTCTTGACGTCTACTAATATTACCAATTCTTTGACATTCATCACAAGACAAGACAAACTTACAGGCATCCTTGAAGAGAGTAGGCCAATAAAAACCAGATTGTAATACCTTATGTGCGGTTCTATCTCCAGCATGGTGTCCTCCATAAGCCTCGGAGTGAAACTTGCGTAGGATCTGTTCCTATTCATGCTCAGGTACACAACGTCTAATAATACCATCTACTCCTTCTTTATAAAGGTGTGGTTCATCCCAGAAGTAATGTCTTAAATCATAGAAAAACTTTTTCTTTTGCTGGTATGTGAAACTAGGTGGTATAAATTTAGCAACAATGTAATTAGCATAATCAGCATACCATGGAGCAGTACGAGAAGCATTTATGACAGCTAGTTGTTCATCAGAAAGCTATCATCTATAGGTAGTGGGTCATCAAGAACATTCTCTAACCTAGACAAGTTGTCTACAACGGGGTTCTCAGCTCCCTTTCTATCAATAATATGCAAATCAAATTCTTGTAGCAAGAGAACTCATCTAACAAGTCTAGGTTTATGTAACGCCCAGGTAATTATGCTACAGTAATCTCATGCTAATGATGCCATGTCACCGCAATTGCTGTTGTTAACCTCGTGAAGGTTCAATCACGTTCGAATTCGAAATTCAAAATTAAGTCAAAAGAGAAAAGTAATAAAAGAAAAATTGAGACCAAAAATCAAAGAAAGCCCCTGCTCCTTTGGGCCTAGCCAGCTGGGTCGGCCCAGCTGGCCCAGCCGCCCCCACTCCCCTCCATAACCCCCTCCTGATCCACACCGAACCCTAGCCCTATCCCCTCGTCCACCCCACAGCCCCCATGATCCCCCACTATGTCCCCCGCTCCTTCCCCACTCCCTCGCCCTCCTCTGCCCCCAATTGGATCAGGCAGGATCAAGCCGCGCCCCGCCACCTCGACGCCGCTGCCCCCTGGCGCCGCCCCGACGACCGTGCCCTGCCACCCCGACCCCGACGCCCGTTCCCGGCGCCGCCCCGCCGCCGCTGCGGCTCACGGCCTTGACGCATTGGCCTCGTCATCGTCGCCTCCCCGCCTCTCCATCACCGGCCGACCCCGAGCCTCGCCGCCCCCGCTTCCCTCCATCACCGATAAGGCACCCGGCCTCCGCCTCCCTTTTTCCTGCTTGTGTCGCCCGACACGGCCACTTCAGCCACGCCCGTAACCCCCTCGCCGCCCCGGTTTCACGCCCCACCCACGCGTGTCGGCGCTCGCCTCTGCCCGCCGCGGCACTGCCACCTCTAGTCATCGGTGCTCGTCGCACCCCTGAACCTAGCTGCTTGCCGCCGCTCGTGGTCGGGCCCGTCTCCGGTCGCCGCCGCTGCCTAGCGCCAGCTAGGCCTCGCAACACCCCCTCGTTGGTCACCGCCCCAGTCCTCGCGGCTCCGGCCGGCCACAATGTGGCCGCCGCACGCGCCCTCATGGGCGCTCGAGTGCTCCCCGTCCCCTGGTGGCCTCGGGCACGCGCACTCGCACTCAGCGCCCGATATGGCCCCTTGGGCCTATGACATAGGGGCCCACCCCCAAAACGTTTTAAAAATGTTTTAAAGGAAAAAATTATTAAAATAATAGTCAATTAATTAACTTAATTAAGCATGTTAATTAACCTAATTAACTATTTAACTAATTAAACTGTTGACTGCTGACAGTATAAGTCTATGACAGAATGGACCGACCTGTCAGTTTGACTGGTCAATAGGTCAACGTTGACTGCTGACATCACTCTGACTTCACGCTGATGTCATTTTTCGTTTTCCATCGAATTAAACAATTTTAGAATTTCCAGAAATCTTTTAAAAACTTTGAAAATTTAATAGAAAATAATCCGTAACTCGGATGAAAAAGTTGTATACATTAAAGTTGCTTAGAACGACGAGACGAATCTGGATACGCCCTCCGTTCGTCTGCCACACATCCCTAGCATAGCGAACATTAAATTTTCCCCCTCTGTTTCATCTATCCGTAAAATGCCAAACTTTGGGAAAACTTTCCCGGGTGTTTCCCCCTCCGCCGGTATTGTGTAACACTACGTTAGAACACCCCTAGCTCTGCTTGTTGACTTGCCATCCATCTGTTTGCTCTGTATTTACTGTTTCGTCCCCCTCTTCTCTCCAATAGACCCCGAGACCGCTGTTGATGTCCTTGTGGTCGGCTACGTCGACGACGACCCTTCTTCCCCTCTCATTGGAGCTTCTAGGCAAGCCCCCGTTTGATCATTCCGATATCGCCCATTCCATACTCTCATACTTGCATTAGATTTTGCTACTGTAATTGATTGCTCCTATTCTGATGCATAGCTTGCTTTTGTACCTGTTGTTGTTCCTTACCTGCTTATCCTAAACTGCTTAGTATAGGTTGGTTAGTGATCCATCAGTGACCCCCACCTTGTCCTTGTTGCCACTTCTTCATCATCAACGAATCGATCAACGTGCTCGACGATTAGAGCCTGAAACCTCACATCACATCATGCCCCCTTTTGTTGCTCGACTCTGCAGAGTTACCATGGAGTGCCGAGGGTGGAACCTCATACATCACTCCTGATGAGATCTCTGTAGTGTAGCTATTCGGTCGTGGTCAACGAGGGTGGTTCCTCCTTCACCATTCCCGATACGACTCTGTCGTGCAACCCCTCCAGTGTGAACCTCGAGGGTGGTTCCTCTTACATTCACCTTGATGATTACATCAAGTGGAATCCTCCGAGGGTGGTTCCTCGGGTTTTCCCCTTGATGTTTGGACACACGGTTACCTCGAATTTACTCGAGACCTTGGTGAATGTCAGGCGGGCCCAGAGAGCACCCGCAAGATAATTACGTGGCACGGCCGGGCATTATGGACCCTTGCCGTAAGTCCATGAGATGGGGCAACGGGGTCACATCGATCGTGAGTCTCTGCTCGTCTCTGCAAGCTAATAATACACTATGGTTTGGGTATTTGTTCTGAGTTGGCCTTTGGCCTTTACGCACTAACCACCACGCGAGAATAGTTATGGGCCTCGACGTCGCAGTATCATCCGAAGCTTTGTCAGACGTCCAGTTTAGCATTGTGGGCCTGTCGAGCCAGTGCCATCTAGTATGAGGTGGTGCTCTTCTTGGCTCGTCGCACAACGACCCGGAGTGCAACGGGCGATGGGCCTAGACCCCGGAGTGCGTAGGATGTAGACCGGCGGGGACCTCTCTGCTAAGCCTAGGTAGGGCTATGACATGTTGATCTTCCGAGGTCGGGCATTGACCTAGAAAAGTGTGTCCGGCTAGAGTAATCAAGCATGTTGGAAAACGTGGTGCACCCCTGCAGGGAAGTTATATATTTGAATACCATGTCCACGGTAACGGATGTTCAGACTTATATCCTGATCTTTTACAACTAGAAATGGATACTTGAGATATGTGGCTCCGAGATTGCTTTCTCGCAGGGAGTCAAGGAAGGATCTCTAGGCGTTAATGCTACAACATGCTTATTAATTATAAACTACTATTCTTTACTCTTCTACATGCTGCAAGATGCTTGGAGCTGCTTGAAGATGCTAGTCTTTGATAGGCTAGGCCTTCTCCTCTATTCTGGCATTCTGCAGCTCAGTCCACAGATACAACCCTCCATTTGATACCAATGCATACTTAGTTTAGATCAGATGCTTGCGAGTACTTTGGATGAGTACTCACGGTTGCTTTGCTACCCCTTTCCCCCTTCTTTCTTCTTTCCAGTTGTTATAACCAGTTGGTGGATCCCTGGAGGCAGATGCCACCGTTGACGGATACTACTACATGGAGGCCGCCGAAGACCAAGAGTAGTTAGGAGGTCCCAGGAAGGAGGCCTTGCCTCTTCAATCGTTGATGTTTGTGCTAGCCTTCTTAAGGCAAAGCTTGTTTAACTTATGCCTGTACTCAGATATTGTTGCTTCTGCTGACGCTTGTGTATCGAGCTATGTATTCGAGCCCTCGAGCCCCCTGGCTTGTAATATAAAGCTTGTATTATTTCAATTTGTTTCTAGAGTTGTGTTGTGATACCTTCCCGTGAGTCCCTGATCTTGATCGTACACATTTGCGTGTATGATTAGTGTACGGTCAAATCAGAGGTGTCACAAGTTGGTATCAGAGATGACTGCCTGTAGGAACCCCCCATTTCCAACTCCTTGGCCGAAGTTGAATCTAGTCTTTGAAAAAGTGTTTTACTAACATGGTTGTGTGGCATATGGGCCCACGTCGCCATTGGATGGTATTAGGATATTTTACTCCTCGTCTATACTCTAGGACTCTGATCTCTCTTCTATTTGGGTTAAATGCTTTTGCTAACTCTACCCTTGGTTCTCGTGATCACATCCATCTGGAGATTTGTGATACACCTTTCTAGAATTGATAGCCGGAATCTACTTCACATTGTTCGCGGGCTGCAGGATCCTTTTATCGAGGGCACCCTGTGTTCTCTCCTGCAGATTCCTAGATCTAGTGGTTTTCTCCGATGTGGATGTAGCCTTTGCTATGCCCCTTTGTTGTATCTCTCCTTCGCGTGCATACGTGCCGCCTAGTATGTATAGGATGATTATCTTGTCCGAACTCATACTATCAACGTGTAATTGTCTCTGTATATGTATCTATATGTCTTTAATGACCATCTCTTTGTACATACTGTGACTTTGCTCATTGTTCAAGTTACATCATGAATGGCTCCATACACCTGCTACAACCTCTTGTTAAAACTGCTCCCTGATGTTTTTAGCAGGATGGCTAACTATCCTCCACATCCACCTTATATTGTCGCAATGATGCAGCAATTTGAACTGAATCGTCAGTTTATGACCGGGGTAATGGCTCAGTTTCCAAACCAGAATGCTTAGCAACATTCTGCCCTAATAACATTGCCAGAATTTGTGCACCTCAACCCGTCCTTTTTCCGCAACTCCACCAATCCTATGGATGCTGATGATTAGCTTCGTGACATCATGTTTGAGATGGAGTCAGCTAATGTTGTCCTTGCAGTTATGTCACCTTTGCGACATTCCACTTGAAGGGTCCAGCTGCTCAATGGTGGGAAAGCCACAGGGGTATGCTGCCTGCAGAGACTGTAACCATTTGGCAGGAATTTCAGTTAGCCTTCCGTGCACGACATATTCCTCAAGGTCTGATGGACCAGAAGAAGAAGGAGTTTCGCAAACTCTCACAGGGCACAATGACTGTGGATGAATATCAGAGGAAATTCCTTGAATTATCTCGCTATACTGCGGATGACGTCTGCACTAACGCTCACAAGCAGGAGAAATTTTGTGAAGGACTGTGTCCCGGTATAAAGCTCGCACTTGTTGCTCATGATTGTGCAGACTTTGCAACGCTTGTCAGCCGAGCATTTCAAACTGAAACTGGTCTGACTGAGTACCAGGAGTCGCTCAAGTGTACTCAAGATGTTGGCTCATCCTTGAGTCATCCTGCTCAGAAACGTCGAGTCTGGATCCCACACAATGTTCATCACCAACCTGCTCCAACACCAAGGCCGTCTTATGTTGCACCTCGTTTGCCTCCGCCGCCGAGATAGCTAATGATTCAGGGTGTACAGTCTAGTGTTGTACCTCCTCCTCATAATGATGGTTTATGCCGCAAGTGTGGACAGCCAGGGCACGGTGCTGCCAGCTGCCGCCCGGCACAAAATCAAAAGGCACGAGCTCGTCAACCTAGAAACCCAAATGTCAGTCCGCCTGCACTCAGTCATGGTCATGTTAATCATGTAAAGGTTGAAGAAGCTCGACGGGGCCCCAATTGTGATGGGCACCCTCCTAGTGAATTCAGTCCCAATTTCGTTCTCTTTGATTCGGGAGCATCACATTCTTTCATTTCTGAAGCATTTGCACACAAGCAAGAATTATCATTCGAAAATATGTACCCTCCACTGGTGGTTAGCTCTCCAGGCTCCAGGTGGGATACCTCGATGATAGCCCAGAACAACCACATTGAAATTGGAGGGTTAGTATTCGCTGCTTCACTTATGTCCCTCAAGGTTTCTACCATAGATGTCATTCTGGGTATGAATTTGTTGGGTCCTCGCCAAACCCTGATCGACTATGTAGCTGAGACAGTCCAGCTCACTCACCCTTCTGGCCAGACAGTCCAATACTCAGCCCAAGCAGCTCAAGATGTCGAGAACTAGATATATGTTCTGAATGCATTGAATGCTTCACCTCTTGAGGGAATAGAGAACATTCCAGTCGTTCGTGATTTCAAAGATGTCTTTCTAGAAGAACTTCCGGGAATATCCCCTGCTAGAGCTGTTGAATTCATCATAGACTTGAAGCTGGGCACTACTCCTATTTCCAAGCGACCCTACGAGATGCCGCCACATGAACTCCTTGAACTTAAGGAGGAAATCGACAAATCTCTTATCAACGGTTTCATTCGTCCAAGTTCCTGTGCTTGGGGAGCAACTTCTCTATTTGTCAAGAAGAAGGATGGAACTAATAGTTTGGTCCAAGATTACCGTTCTATCAATCAGGCAACAATTCATAACAAATATCCGCTCCCCAAAATCAACGATTCGTATGATCAACTTGCTGGTGCCTCAGTATTCTCTAAACTTTATTTGAGGTTGGGTTACCACCAGATTCGAATTTGTGAAGAGGGTATTCCCAAGACCGCCTTCGTTACTCACTATGGTACATACGAGTACACCGTCATGTCCTTTGGCTTGACCAATGCTCCAGCCACCTTCTCTCGTCTGATGAACTATATCTTCATAGAATACCTCTACAAGTTCGTCGTGGTTTATCTGGATGATATCCTTGTATACTCCAAGAATAAAGAAGAACATGCTGAACATCTCCAACTTGTTCTGGAAAGACTTTGAGAGCATCAACTATATGCCAAGTATTCTAAGTGTGAATTATGGCTGCCCGAAGTGACCTACCATGGGCATGTCATCTCCAAGGATGGTATTGTCGTCAACCCCGAGCGAGTTCAGGCTATTCTTGATTTGACTCCTCCGAAGAATGTCAAACAAGTCAGAAGTTTTCTCGGACTCGCCAGCTATTGCCGTCGATTTGTCGAGAACTTCTCCAAGATCGCCAAGCCCCTGACTGGTCTGCTTCACAAAGGCGTCAAGTTCGCTTGGACTGAAAAGTGTCAAGAAAGTTTCCATGCACTGAAAGACAAGCTGACTTCTGCCCCATTGCTTGCTCCTCCCGATACCAAGAAAGATTTCTCCATTTACTGCGACGCTTCACGACAAGGATTAGGCTGTGTCCTAATGCAAGAGTGCAGAGTGATTGCATATGCCTCTCTTCAATTGTGTCCTCACGAAGAGAACTACCAGTTCATGACCTTGAGCTTGTTGCCGTTATACATGCACTGAAACAATGGCGACATTACCTTCTTGGTAATCGTTGCGAGATCTTCACCGACCACCAAAGTCTGAAGTATCTGTTTACCCAGCTAGACCTGAACCTTCGTCAGCAGAGATGGATGGAGATTGTAGCAGATTTTGACTTGGGTATTTCCTATAAACCAGGCAAGGCTAATGTAATGGCTCATGCCTTGAGTCGCAAGTCATATTGCAACCATCTCGAGGTTTGCAAAGTTCGGCCCTTGCTTGTTGAAGAACTCAGAAAGCTGAACCTCCATATAGTTCCTCCGAGTGCACTCGCTCCCACTCCTAAGGAGTTCCGCAAGATGAACCTCCGTATTGTACCTTAGGGTTCCCTCAGTACCCTGGTTGTCGAACCAAATCTCGTGGAGAGCATCAAGAGACTGCAGAAGTATGACTCTCAAGTTGAGAAGATTAAGAGCTACCTCGCAGAAGTAAGGCCCTCGTTCTTCACTGTTGAAGATGATGACACTTTGTTCTTTAAAGGTCGCCTAGTGGTCCCTTCAAAAGACAACCTGGATATGGTTCAGGAAGTTATGAAATAAGATCATGACACTCCATTATCTATTCATCCCGGTAGTACCAATATGTACCAAGACATTTGTCAGAGATTTTGGTGGTCTAATATGAAGAAGACATTGCTCGTTATGTTGCTGAATGTGACGTTTGCCATCGTATCAAAGCAGAACATCAAAGGCCTGCTGGAACTCTACAACCTATCTCTATTCCTGAATGGAAATGGGGCCATGTTGAAATGGACTTCGTCACTGGTTTTCCCAAATCGCAGAAGGGTAATGATGCTATACTTGTCGTCATTGACCGGCTTTCCAAAGTTGCACATTTTCTGGCCGTCAAAGAGACGATCACTGCTAGTCAGCTGGCAACCCTCTATATGTCCAGAATAGTTTCAATCCATGGTATTCCATTGGTTATTAGCTCAGATCGTGGCAGCTTATTCACTTCAAGATTCTGGGAAAGTTTCTAAGAAGCTATGGGAACTCATATGTCTTTCAGCACTGCTTTTCACTCTCAGTCGCAGGGACAAGTTGAACGAGTCAATCAAGTTCTCGAAGACATGCTTCGAGCTTGCGTTATTTCCTTCGGCAAGAAATGGGAGGAATCGCTCCCATATGCTGAGTTCTCCTACAACAATAGCTATCAAGCTAGTCTGAAGATGGCCCGCTTCGAGGTGTTATATGGACGAAAGTGTCGAACACCTCTGAACTGGTCAGAAACTGGGGAAAGTCCACTCTTCGGTCCGTATATTATCCAACATGCCGAAGAACAAGTCTGCATTATTCGCGAGAATCTCAAGACTGCTCAGTCGCGTAAGAAAAGTCAGTATGACCGTCATCACAAAGACATGGTCTATCAACCTGGCGAAAAGGCTTATGTTTGAGTTACACCAATGAAAGGTGCTCACCACTTTGGGATCAAGGGCAAGCTAGCTCCTCGCTATATTGGTCCTTTCACTATTCTTGAAAGGCATGAAAAAGTGGCCTACCAGTTGGAGCTTCCGTCGAACCTTTCTCAGGTTCATGATGTCTTCCATGTGTCACAGCTCCGCCGCTGCTTCAAGGACCCAATCCGAGCAGTGGATCATGAAGTGCTCGAGTTGCAACAAGACCTCTCCTATAAAGAGTATCTGGTCCGCATTCTCAACCAAGCTGAACGCCGGACACATCAGAAGGCGATCAAGTTCCTCAAGGTCCAGTGGTCACATCACTCTGAAGACGAAGCCACTTGGGAACACGAGGATCGCCTGCGTGATGAATACCCATAATTGTTTCCTTCTACCTCCTAAATCTCGGGAAGAGATTTCTTGTAGTGGAGGAGAATTGTAACGCCCAGGTAATTATGCAACAGTAATCTCATGCTAATGATGCCATGTCACTGCGATTGCTGTTGTTAACCTCGCGATGGTTCAATCACGTTCGAATTTGAAATTCAAAATTAAGTCAAAAGACAAAAGTAATAAAAAAAGGAGAGACCAAAAAAACAAAGAAAGCCCCTGCTCCCCTGGGCCTAGCCACCTGGGTCGGCCCAGCTGGCCCAACCGCCCCCACTCCCCTCCATAAACCCCTCCTAATCCACACCGAACCCTAGCCCTATCCCCTCGACCACCCCACAACCCCCACGATCCCCCACTCTCTCCCTCGCTCCTTCCCCACTCCCTCGCCCTCCTCTGCCCCCCGATTGGAACAGGGGGGATTGAGCCGCACCCCGCCGCCTAGACGTCGCTGCCTCCTGGCTCCACCCCGACGACTGCGCCCCGCCACCCCGACGCCGGCGCCCATTCCCGGTGCCGCCCCGTCGCCGCTCCGGCTCACGGCCTTTACGCGCCGGCCTCGTCATCATCGCCTTCCCACCTCTCCATCGCCGGCCGACCCTGAGCCTCGCCACCCCCTCTTCCCTCCTTCGTTGGTGAGGCCCCCAGCCTCCACCTCCCTTTTTACTGCTTGCGCCACCCGACACGGCCACTTCGGCCGCGCCCGTAACCCCATCGCCGCCCCAGTTTCACGCCCCACCCACGCGTGCCGGCGCTCGCCTCTACCTGCCACGACACTGCCATCTCTGGTTGCCGGCGCTCGCCGCACCGCTGAACCTAGCTACTTACCGCCGCTCGTGGCCGGGCCCGTCTTCGGCCGCCGCCGCTGCCTAGCGCCAGCCAGGCCCCGCAATCCCCCCTAACTGGTGGCCGCCCCAGTCCTCGCGGCTCCAGCCGCACCGCGTCGTGGCCATCGGCGCACGCCCTCCTGGGCGCCCGAGTGCTCCCCGTCCCCTGGTGGCCTCGGGCACGCGCACCCGCACTTGGAGCCCGATATGGCCCCTTGGGCCTATGACACAGGGGGCCACCCCCAAAACGTTTTTAAAAATGTTTTAAAGGAAATAAAAAATAATAATAATTAAAATAATAATCAATTAATTAACTTAATTAAGCCTGTTAATTAACCTAATTAACTATTTAACTAATTAAACTGTTAATTAGTATCAGTCTATGACAGAATGGACCCACCTATCAGTTTGACTGGTCAATAGGTCAATGTTGACTACTGACATCACTTTGAATTCATGCTGACGTCATTTTTCATTTTCTATCGAATTAAACAGTTTCAAAATTTCAGGATCTTTTAAAAACTTTGAAAATTTAATAGAAAATAATCCGTAACTCAGATGAAAAAGTTTTATACATGAAAGTTGCTCAGAACGACGAGACGAATTCGGATACGCCCTCCGTTCATCTGCCACAGATCCCTAGTATAGCGAACATGCAACTTTCCCCCTCCATTTCATCTGTCTGAAAAATGCCAAACTTCGGGAAAACTTTCCCGGATGTTTCCCCCTTGGCCGATATCGTGTAACACTACGTTAGAACACCCCTAGCTCTGCTTGTTGACTTGTCATGCATCTGTTTGCTCTATATTTACTGTTTCTTCCCCCTCTTCTCTCTGGTAGACCCCAAGACCGCTGTTGATGACCCTGTGATCGGCTACGTCGACGACGACCCTTCTTCCCATCTCATCGGAGCTTCGAGTCAAGCCCCCCCTTTGATCATTCCGATATGGCCCATTCCATTCTCTCATGCTTGCATTAGATTTTGCTACTATAATTGATTGCTCCTATTCTGATGCATAACCTGCTTTTGTACCTGCTCTTATTCCTTACCTGCTTATCCTAAGCTTCTTAGTATAGGTTGGTTAGTGATCCATCAGTGACCCCCACCTTGTCCTTGTTGCCCCTTCTTCATCATCGATGACTCGATCAACGTGATCGACGATCAGAGCCCGACACCTCACATCACATCACGCCCCCTTTTGTTGCTCGACTCTGTAGAGTTACCATCGAGTGCCGAGGGTGGAACCTCATACATCACTCCTGATGAGATCGTTGTAGTGTAGCTATTCGGTCGTGGTCAACGAGGGTGGTTCCTCCTTCACCATTCCCGATATGACTCTATCGTGCAACCCCTCAAGTGTGAACCTCGAGGGTGGTTCCTCTTATGTTCACCTTGATGATTACATCAAGTGGAATCCTCCGAGGGTGGTTCCTTGGGTTTTCCCAGTGATGTTTGGACACGCTGTTACCTTGACTTTACTTGAAACCTTGGTGAAAGTCAGGCAGGCCCAGAGAGCACCAGCAAGATAATTACGTGGCACGGTCGGGCATTCTGGGCCCTTGCCGTAAGTCAACGAGACGAGGCGATGGGGTCACATCGATTGTGAGTCTCTGCTCGTCTTCGCAAGCTAATAATACACTATAGTTTGGGTATTTGTTCTGAGTTGGCCTTTGGCCTTTATGCACTAACCACCACGCGATAATAGTTATGGCCTCGACATCGCAATATCAGGTGAAGCTTTGTCAGACGTCCAGTTCAGCATTGTGGGCCTGTCGGGCCTGTGCCATCCAGTATGAGGTGGTGCTCGTCCCAGCTCATGGACGATGGGCCTAGACCCCGGAGTGCAACGGACGATGGGCCTAGACCCCGGAGTGCTTAGGATGTAGACCGGCGGGGATCTCTCTGCTGAGCCTAGGTAGGGCTATGACGTGTTGATCTTCCGAGGCTGGGCATTGACCCAGAAAAGTGTGTCCGGCCATAGTAATCAAGCGAGTTGGAAAACATGGTGCATCCCTGCAGGGAAGTTATCTATTCGAATACCTTGTCCACGGTAATGGTCGTTCAGACTTATATCCTGGTCTTTTACAACTAGAAATGAATACTTGAGATATGTGGCTCCGAGATTGCTCTCTCGTAGGGAGTCGAGGAAGGATCTCTGGGCGTTAATGCTACAACATGCTTGTTAATTATAAAATGCTATTCTTTACTCTTCTACATGCTACAAGATGCTTGGAGCTGCTTGAAGATGCTAGTCCTCAATAGGCTAGGCCTTTCCCTCTATTCTGGCATTCTGTAGTTCAGTCCACAGATACAACCCTTCAATTTGATACCAATGCATACTTAGTTTAGTTCTGATGCTTGCGAGTACTTTGGATGAGTAATCACAGTTGCTTTGCTACCCCTTTCCCCCTTCTTTCTTCTTTCCGGTTGTTGCAACCAGTTGGTGGATCCCTGGAGCCAGATGCCACCGCCGACGGATACTACTACATGGAGTTCACCAAAGACCAGGAGTAGTTAGGAGGTCCCAGGCAGGAGGCCTTGCCTCTTTGATCGTTGATGTTTGTGCTAGCCTTCTTAAGGCAAAGCTTGTTTAACTTATGTCTGTACTCAGATATTGTTGCTTCTGCTGACGCTTGTGTATCGAGCTATGTATCCGAGCCCTCGAGGCCCCTGGCTTGTAATATAAAGCTTGTGTTATTTCAATTTATGTCTAGAGTTGTGTTGTGATATCTTCCCGTGAGTCCCTAATCTTGATCGTACACATTTGTGTGTATGATTAGTGTATGGTCGAATCGGGGGTGTCACAGTTTAGCATCTTTCTTTTCAATAAGATATTTAATAGCAGCATGATCAGTGTGAACAGTTACTTTAGAAGCAACAATATAAGGTCTGAACTTATCACAAGAAAATACAACTGCTAAAAATTCTTTTTAGTAGTAGCATAGTTTCTATAGGCACGGTCAAGAGTTTTACTAGCATATTGGATAACATTTAATTTCTTATCAACTCTTTGTCCTACAACAGCACCTACAGCATAATCACTAGCATCACACATAATTTCAATGGGTAAATTCCAATCAGGTGGCTAAACAATGGGTGCAGAAATCAAGGCTTTCTTAAGTATTTCAAATGCTTCTACACAATCATCATCAAAGACAAAAGGAACGTCTTTTTGTAAGATATTAGTCAGAGGCCTAGAAATTTTTGAGAAGTCTTTAATGAACCTCCTATAAAAACCGGCATGACCAAGGAAACTTCGTATACCTTTGATGTCCTTAGGACACGGCATCTTTTCAATAGAATCAACTTTAAAATAGTGTGCGTTCTATTTGAAACTCGTTCAAAATCTTCATGTGCGTTCTATTTGAAACTCGTCCAAAATCTTCACTATGTCCTTATCAGCTGAAGAATTTGTGAACGACACTTTAAAATAGTCTAATCTGAATTTTTGGCGTTTGCCGCTCAAACCGTTTCGCATCTCACGATGAGATTATTATATTCACCCACGATCTACACTTCACAGTACGTGGGTGACACATGTCGCTAGGATGAGAAGGGTCAGGGGCACATTCGTCCATTTTCCTCGGACGAGCAGGTTTTCACCTCGGCTATAAATACTTCTCACCCTCCTCAGACCTCATTTACCCTGCTCGACCTCACTTCCCACTCTTGAGTTCTCTGACCTAGCGCTGCCGCTACTCTCCATCATTGCTGGTGAGGAAGAGCTTTACTGGCTCGACCTCGTCGCCGTCGTACTCGCGCCAGCCATGGAAATCTTCACTCCGCCGCCAAGTTAGAGCGTGGAAGATCTGAACGGACGAACTTCTCCCAGTTCGTCGTGTTCTTCGTCAAGGGTAAATAAAATCTATTTTTACTGCCCTTGTTGATTCTAATGATTTCCACAAAATCTTCAAAAGGTGTTTATTCTTCATCTTCCACACTCTTAAAACACCTCACATGCATCTGTTCTTGATCTATTTCTCTAAGCAACGTTTTTTCCTCAAGATTCCTCAATTGTGTGGATTTTCAATCTATACAACTCTCGAACCTAAGTCAAAGACCACTTAGTGAAATTCCTCAAGACACTCCCGGTAAAATTCCTCAAACTTGATTCTTTTGAAAATCTTCTAAGAATGCATGTGACCTCTCCAAATTCTTCGCACCTATACTCCGTTCATAGGTACACATGTCCGCTACTGAATCACTAGGTTCTCATCAACTTAACTCATTTGCAACGTTCCTCGAAGATAAATTGCATACCTCGTCGGAGAATTCTATTGTTCAAAATCCTCGGCTGAAGAAAATGGCTGATGGCAAGAGACCAGAAGTGAATACTGCTTTCGAGATCCCTGATGACATCTATGAGGACTATTGCACTCCTAATGAAGCCAAACATGGAAAGGAGAACAAGAATCAGCGCAAGGTGTGCATACAAAGGATAGAGAAGAGATGGGGACGGGAATGGAGGGAGTACAGATATGTAACTCCAAAATACATGAAGAAATTCGCTTTACACCCTCCTTGCCCAAGACCTCCATTGGCACCTGGTCAAGTTGCTCATCCCACTAGCCTCAAGCGTGGTGAGGATTTTCCAGATGAATGGGACAAGCGGCAAGCCAAGTTGGCCAAAATGGCCAAAGAAGCAGTGAGGAAATTCAATGAAGACTCCGCTGCTAAGGCCTCTGCTAGCAAGCCCAAGAAGGCTATGCCCAAGAAGCCTGCACACAAGCCGAGTTCCTCTACAATGCCCTCACGGCCAATCTCATCAAAGCCCTCATGGCATATTCCTCAAGAAGCTCCAGTTCCCACTGTTGCAAAACCTTCAAATGCTGCTGCAAAGTCCTCGACACCTGCACATCTCGCCTCTTGCCAAAGGACAACTAGTATCTCTATTGCTTCAGGAGCATCTGCAAGTTCTTCAGCTCCTCCTCAGTCCTCAAGAGGCCCAACTCTGCTGAAGAAAAAGGCCACTGCTGGACGAGGCACAAGGCCAAGTCCTCACAAGAAGCGGGTTGCCTTCCAAGTGCCATCGAGTGAAGACGAAGCTGATGATGATGAATTAGCATAAATTATCAGAGACAGACAGCATAGGGCCGCTAGAGCCAAAGGCAGTAATGTGCCACTTATGCTGGATCCAAAGTTGATCCTCGACTTCATCGACCTATGGCACAAGGACCCCAATACTCCTTTGCCTGAGCTGAACCTCACTCCTGGCCAAATTCATGTGTTGACGGCCTTCATTGATGAGGAAAAATGGAAATTTGAACAGGGGAGGAGAGTGAAGAAAGCTCAGTACAAGAAACAGCGCTTTCTGAAGAACAATGTTCTGACACTATCACCTGATGAACTTGTATCTTTGTAAACAGAGATCAAGGGTCTAAGTAATGAATTTGATCGATACTATGCTGATTGGCTGGGAGCCAAAGTCAAATTCGTCAAGCTGGCCAAGGGATTCATATCAAACATTGCAGCCCCGTGCAACATGAAATTCCTCAGGTTGAAGCACCTACTCTGCCTACTGAAGAACATGCCAGCACCACTGATGAAAATCAGGCTGCTGGAGAAAATGAGAGCACCAGGGCTGATAAAGAAATTCCAGTCGCTGAAGAAATTGCCAGGGCAACCTCCACTGCTGCGCCTGAAGAACAATCTAGGCCAGTTGAAGCATCTGCTACTGCGCCTGAGGAAACTGAACATGCCAGGGCAACTGCATCAGTTGCGCCTGAAGAAACTGCACCAATTACCTCTGCTCCTCCTGCACAGACGACAAGTATCAGCCTTCCTTATGCATTAGAAGCAGAGAAAACCAAAGCTGCAGAGCGAGCAGCTGTGAAGAAAAGGAAAGCATCTACATCCTCAGAGTCTTCAGCTTCAAAGAAAATAAAGACTTTGACGAGCTCTTATGAAAATCTCATAGATGTTGTGCCAATATCAAGCATGCCATCAAAGGAGATTGTTCCCTTTGGTGAGGAATATGTGATTCCAAGTGAATATGATGAAGAAGATCCTTCTGCTGCCACATCAGAGCAGTTGGATGAGGAAATTGAAGTGGATGATATCCCTTCGACACCACTGGCATCATCACCCATGCCTCAGTTCACAGCTGAATAGGCAGGCGTCCAGGAAATAGATGATGAAGATGAAGATGTGGACATTGGGTGTACAACTCCTATTTTGAAGGATGACTACTGGGAAAGTCATAACCCCAATTCACCACTCTACACCCCTCTGCAATAGATTCCTCAGCCCCCTGTCCAAACTGAAGAAATTCACACGGGCACTGAAGAACGTCAAGCTTCTCTTCTCACTATTCCTGAAGAAGTTCCAGCCACTAGTGCTGATGAAAATGTTGCTGAAGAAATGGAGGCCAAGGCTGTTGCTGATGACAATGCCACTGAAATTCCTCAGCCTATGGCTCCAGAGGTTGTGCTTCAAGAGGCTGTGAAGACTTCAACTGCTATTCTTCAGGCCAAGCCACTGAGTCCTCTCACCAGGAAGTAGAAGTTCAAGGCTGATGACTTCTTCAATGAGCGTATTTTCTTCACTAACTACAATCCTTATGACTCCGCTTGTCTTTGACGAAAGCGCTTTTGGACCGCTAGCCAGATGAACTTCTATTCCTCGATGATGTTTGATAAAGACAAGATCTTTGACCTTGAGCAAATTCCTCATGTGGACATGGAGTCTCTACCATGCTTCACCCCAGTCCTCAGTGTTCTTCATGACACTGGGCTGCTCAACCTCTACACCGACATCTGCGATTGGAATGAAGAACTCATTCTTCAATTCTTCACCACACTTCACATTACTGGAAATGTTGAAGATGTCAATTCATGGGTGTTGGACTGGATGACTGAAAACACTCACTATAAAGCTCCGGCCTCATAATTGCTTCATGACGTCCCAGTTAGTCCTCCCACTGAAGGTGCAAGGCACATCTATGATGAACCTGAACTTTCAAACCATCTGATGCAAATTCTGATGAAGCATTTGAAGCCAGGCCAAGCTCCAAGGACCAAATTCCTCGTCAAGGAATTGCTTTATGTGCCAAGGACTATATACAGGATATTGACCAAAACCCTCAATGCGATCAAGGGCCACAACTCTGATGATGAAGAAGTTGTTGGCATCATGAAGAATATGCTTTTCAACATCATACATGGTATTCCTATCAACTACCACGATTTCTTCATGGGCGTTAGTCCTCATTTTTCATCCCTTTTGGTCATTCGATGACAAAGGGGGAGAAATTTGAGTTAGTCTTCAAGCGGGTCTATATATTGGCATTTTTTAAGTTGCAACTCTCGTTCTTCTGAAGTTTTTGCTGGACTGGGTTGTAAACTTAAGTCCAATGGTGGTCTGATACTTTTGCTATGTTTTTCTGCGTGCTATTTCCTCATATATGTTAATGCACGCATGCTGAATTACATCAGACACCATATTTCATCATGCATTTCAAATTCTTCATATCATATATTAAATGCGTGTATGAATTACAAGATATAGGGGGAGATCTCCATGATTCTACTCTACAATGTGCATTTGCTATTCAAAGAAAATTCCTCAGATATGCACATCTTCAGGGGGAGTTCTTCTATATCTTGCAATCAAATTCCTCAATATCGGTATCTACACTTCATATGTTTATCCCCATTGAAAACTTAACCTATATTGTCATCAATCACCAAAAAGGGGGAGATTGTAAGTGCATCTAGTGCCCCTTAGTGATTTTGGTGTATTGAAGACTTATAGGTTAAGGGACTGGTGAGTTTGTGAGTGTACACAGGTCTATAAGTCTATGAGGAGTTTGATATTTACGGTGAAAGTCGACCCCTAAAAATGAATGTCTTCAGCTGAAGACTTTGGTTTTCTTGAAGACTTTGAAAGTGAAGAAATTGGTGTGACCGTGAAGACTTGATATTCATGCAAGGATTATGAAGCGTGAATGCTTTTGTTTTCGTAGTTTCATTTTCTCTTTCTTGAGTCATAGGAAACACCATACTGTTAAAGGGGGTTGAGGTAAAACAAAGGAAAAGTTTCCAAGTGATGCTCATCTCAAAATCCTACACCTACCAATCCTTTCGAGTGAAGCCATTGGAAATCTGATATAGTTCAGTCAACTTCAGTGACAGAGACGAAGATCTTCTAGTCTCTGAGGAATTTGTTCTGACTGAGGAGTTAGGAATTTGCTAGTGCAGATTGCCTACAAGTGAGGAACATGATAGCCCTGAGGAATTTGATACTCAAATTTCCGACTGTTGTTGTGCTACGCGCCAGCTGTCCCAAAATATCTACCCACCTAACAGTCATATCATTGAAGGGCATTTATGTCTTATCGTGTCGGGCTGCTCCCTAGGCTATAAATAGCCGCCCCTACAACCACTAGCTGGTTGGCTGCTCCGTGAGAAACTGACACTTGTCATTGAGAGCATCCCATCCTCCGAGGACTTTGAGCGAAAATCATCAAGTGAGGAAAAACCCAAACACCTACAAACCCAAAGTGATTGAGCATCACTGAAGAGAGTGTTCCTTTGTGGAATCGAAGCTTGTTACCCTTGAGGACTCTGCATCCTCCAGACGGTTAGGAGTCATGGTCTAGAGCATCCAAGAGGAAATTGTGGATCACCGAGTGACCGAGTCTCTGAAGGTTTGGAAGTCACCTGAAGACTTACCACGAGTGATTGGGCGAGGTCTGTGTGACCTTAGCTCAAGGAGAATACGATGAGGACTGTGTGTCCTCAGGTTTTAATACCTAGTCGCTCCAACCAGACGTACGACTGTCACAGCAGTTGGAACTGGTCTACCAAATCACTGTCTTCACCAAGCTAACTGGTTCTATTTCCTCAACCCTTTCATTTCCTCATTTTTGTGTAGAAGTACTTGATCGTTACTGTCTGAAGACTTTGACTGAAGACTTTCTCAATTTCCTCAATCCTAATTCTTCAGTCACTTTGTCTTCAGCCTGCTTATCCTGTGTTTACGCTACTTGTACTATGTGCGTGTTTTCATTTCATCATGTTGATTGTGCTTTTGCTTTGTTATGCTTGCATATGAGTACTTATTCCGCTGCTAAGTAGTTCGTTGCTTAGGAATTTCCTCACCCTGAAATTCCTTAGTGATGAATTTGTAAAAAATGCATATTCACCCCCCTCTAGTCAATATAACGCACTTTCACTGCACTTAATTTCAAGATAAAAGTACTCTCCCCGAGTATGCACCGTTGCTAAAGCTCGTCGTTTCAAAGCACCTCATGATGATCGGGTGTGATAGACTCTACGTTCACATACAATGGGTGTAAGCCAGTTTTGCACATGCAAAATACTTGGGTTAACCTTGACGAGCCTAACATGTACAGACATGGTCTCGGAACACTAGAGACCGAAAGGTCGAACGTGAGTCATATAGTAGATATGATCAACATGGAGATGTTCACCATTGAAGACTACCCCATCTCACGTGATGATCAGACATGGGTTAGTTCATTTGGATCATGTTTCACTTACACAACTTGAGGGATGTTGATTTAAGTGGGAGTTCATTAGTAATTTGATTATTTGAACTAAAATTTATCATGAACTTAGTCCTGATAGTTTTTGCAAATCTATGTTGTAGACCAATGGCCCATGCTACCGTTACCTTGAATTTTAATGTGTTCCAAGAGAAACCTAAGTCGAAAGATGATGGTAGCAACTACACGAGTTGGGTCCGTAACTTGAGGATTATCCTCATTGATGTACAGAAGAATTATGTCCTTGATGCACCGCTAGGTGACAGACCTGTTTCAGGAGCTGATGTAGACGTTATGAATGTCTGGAAGGCTCGATTTGATGACTACTCATTAGTTCAGTGTTCCATGCTTTACGACTTGGAACCGGGACTTCAAAATATTTTTGAATGCCACGGAGCATATGAGATGTTCCAATAGCTGAAATTGATATTTCAAGCTAATGCCCTGGTTGAGAGATATGAAGTCTCCAACAAGTTCTTTAGATGTAAGATGGAGGAGAATGGTTCTGTCGGTGAACACATACTCAGAATATCTGGGTACCATAACCACTTGACTCAGCTGGAATTGATCTTCCAGTTGAGACTGTTATTGATAGAGTTCTTCAGTCACTACCACCAAGCTACAAAGGCTTCGTGATGAATTATAATATGCAAGGGATGACAAAATTGATTCTCGAGTTCTTCGAAATGCTGAAATCAGCGGAGGTAGAAATCAAGAAAGAGCATCAAGTGTTGATGGTTAACAAGACCACCAGTTTCAAGAAAAAGGACAAGGGAAAGAAAGGGTACTTCAAGAAGACCGACAAGCAAGTTGCCGCTCCCGTGAAGAAGCCCAAAGCTGGACCCAAGCCTGAAACTGAGTGCTTCTGCTGCAATGGAAATGGACACTAGAAGCAGAACTGCCCCAAGTACTTGGCAGATAAGAAGGATGGCAAAGTGAACAAAGGTATATTTGATATACATGTTATCGATGTGTTACTTACTAATTCTCGTAGTAGCGCTTGGGTATTTGATATTGGTTCGGTTGCACATATTTGTAGCTCGAAATAGGATTTGCAGAATAAACGAAGTTTTGCTAAGGACGAGGTGGCGATGCGCATCGGGAATGGTTCCAAGGTTGATGTGATCGCCGCTGGCATGCTACCTCTACATCTACCTTGGGATTAGTTATAGACCTCAATAATTGTTATTTGGTGCCAGCGTTGAGCATGAACATTATATCTGGATCTTGTTTATTACGAGCCGGTTATTCATTTAAATCAGAGAATAATGGTTGTTCTATTTATAAGAGTAACATCCTTTATGGTCATGCACCTTTGATGAATGGTGTATTCTTGTTAAATCTCGATCATAGTGATACACATATTCATAATATTGATGCCAAAAGATGCAAAGTTGATAATGATAGTGCAACATACTTGTGGCACTACCGTTTAGGTCATATTGGTGTAAAGCGCATGAAGAAACTACTTGCGGGTGGACTTTTGGAATCACTTGATTATGAATCATTTGATACTTGTGAACCATGCCTCATGGGTAAGATTACTAAAACTCCATTCTCCGGAACAATGGAGCGAGCTCATGACTTATTGGAAATAATACACCCCGATGTATGTGATCCAATGAGTGTTGAAGCACGCGGTGGGTATCATTATTTTCTAACCTTCACGGATGATTTGAGTAGGTATGGGTATATCTACTTGATGAAACACAAGTCTGAATCATTTTAAAAGTTCAAAGAATTTAGAGTGAAGTGGAGAATCATCATAGCAAGAAAATAAAGTTTCTACGATCTGATCAAGGAGGTGAATATTTGAGTTACAAGTTTGGCCTTCATTTAAGACAATGTGGAATTGTTTCACAACTCACGCCACCTGGAACATCATAGCATAATGGTGCGTCCGAACGTCCTAACCATACTTTATTAGATATGGTGCGTTATATGATGTCCCTTACCGATTTGCCGCTATTGTTTTGGGGTTATGCATTAGAAACAATCGCATTCACGTTAAATAGGGCGCCGTCTAAATCCATTGAGACGACACCACATGAACTATGGTTTGGCAAGAAACCTAGGTTGTTGTTTCTTAAAGTTTGGGGATGTGACTCTTATGTCAAAAGGATTCAGCCTGATAAGCTAGAACCCAAAGCGAAGAGGTGCGTCTTCATAGGATACCCTAAAGAAAATATTGGCTATACCTTCTACCACAGATCCAAAGGCAAGATCTTTGTTGCTAAGAATGGGTCATTTCTAGAGAAGGATTTTCTCTCGAAAGAAGTGAGTGGGAGGAAAGTAGAACACTATGAGGTAATTGTACCTTCTCTCGGATTGGAAAGTAGAACATCAGAGAAAACTGTTCCCATGATGCCTACACCAACTAGAGAAGAAGCAAATGATGATGATCATGGAACTTCAGATCAAGTTACTATTGAACCTCGTAGGTCGACCAGAACACGTACTGCACCAGAGTGGTACGGTAATCCTGTCATGGAAGTCATGTTGTTAGACAACGGCGAACCTACGAACTATGAAGAAGCTATGATGAGCCCAGATTCCAACAAGGGGAAACTTTGTTTATGCCACTCTAGAATTTGGCATCTCACTTTTGCCACTCCTACCTTTTGAGAATACATCACAAATGCCATTGGATGGTAAAAGCAATATTTTTTATATCACTTTTGCCACTCTTAGATTTTGAAATGTATCACAATTTCCACTCTAAAATTTTTGTTTTTGCCACGAAATGGAAATTGTGATAATTGTCAAAATCTAAGTGTGGCAAAAGTGATATGTCAAATTCTAGAGTAGCATAAGCAAAGTGGGCAAAAACTAGAGTGGCAAAAAGAAAGTTTTCCCTTCCAACAAATGGCTTGAGGCCATGAAATCTGAGATAGGATCCATGTATGAGAATTGAGAACAAAGTGTGGACTTTGGTGGACTTGCCCGATGATCGGCAAGCCATTGAGAATAAATGGATCTTCAAGAGAAAGACGGATGCTGATGGTAATATTACTGTCTACAAAGCTCGACTTATCACAAAAGGTTTTTGACAAGTTTAAGGAGTTGATTATGACGAGACTTTCTCACCCGCAGTGATGCTTAAGTCTGTCAGAATCATGTTAGCAATTGCCGCATTTTATGATCAAAATCTGGCAAATGGACGTCAAAACTGCATTCCTTAACGGGTTTCTTAAAGAAGAGTTGTATATGATGCAACCAGAAGGTTTTGTCGATCCTAAGGGTGCTAACAAAGTGTGCAAGCTCCAGTGATCCATCTATGGAATGGTGCAAGCATCTCAGAGTTGGAATATATGCTTTCACGAGGTCATCAAAGCATTTGGTTTTATACAGACTTACGGTGAAGCCTGTATTTATAAGAAAGTGAGTGGGAGCTCTGTAGCATTTCTAATATTATATGTGGATGACATATTGCTGATTGGAGATGATATAGAATTTCTGGATAGCATAAAAGGATATTTGAATAAGCATTTTTCAATGAAAGACCTCGGTGAAGCTGCTTACATATTGGGCATCAAGATCTATACGAATAGATCGAGACGCTTAATAGGACTTTTACAAAGCACATACCTTGACAAAGTTCTGAAGAAGTTCAAAGTGGACCAGTCAAAGAAAGGGTTCTTGCTTGTGTTGCAAGGTGTGAAATTGAGTCAAACTCAAAGTCTAACCACGACAGAAGATAGAGAGAGCATGCAAATCATTCTCTATGTCTCATCCATAGGTTCTATAATGTATGCCATGTTGTGTACCAAACCTGAATGTGCCTCATAAGTTTGGTAGGGAGGTACTGATTGCTCACTGACTATAGCGCCAGAAAAGCTCCTGTCTGCTAGGACTACGTCGGTATTCCCCCAAAGAGGAAGGGATGATGTAGCACAATGACGGTAGGTATCTCCCTTAGTGAAGAAACCAAGGTTATCGAACCAGTAGGAGAACCAAGCAACACAACGTAAACAACAACTGCACACAGATAACAACACCTTGCAACCCGACGTGTTAAAGGGGCTGTAAATCCCTTTCGGGTAATGATGAAAGAGATTGTAATAGATTGAAATAATAGATCTCAAATAAAATAAAGTGCATCAAAGTATTTTTTTATTTTTGGTTTAATAGATTTGAATAAAAATGCAAAGGAAAAGTAGATCGCAAGAAAATATATGAGAAAGAAGACTCGGGGGCCGTAGGTTTCACTAGTGGCTTCTCTCGAGAAAGATAGCAAATGGTGGGTAAAAAAATTACTATTGGGCAATTGATAGAACCTCAAATAATTATGACGATATCCAGGCAATGATCATTACATAGGCATCATGTCCAAGATTAGTAGACCGACTCCTGCCTGCATCTACTACTATTACTCCACACATTGACCGCTATCCAGCATGCATCTAGTGTATTAAGTTCACGGAAAAACAGAGTAATGCAATAAGAACGATGACACGATGTAGACAAGATCCGTTTATCTATTGTGTAGATATAGATCCCATCTTTTTATCCTTAGTAGCAACGATACATACGTGTCGGTTCCCTTTTTGTCACTGGGATCAAGCACCGTAAGATCGAACCCACTACTGAGTACCTCTTCCCATTGCAAGATAAATAGATCAAGTTGGCAAGACAAAACCCAAATATCGAAGAAGAAATACGAGGCTATAAAAGATCATGCATATAAGAGATCAAAGAAACTCAAATAACTTTCATGGATATAAAAAGATATGACTGATCATAAACTCAAAGTTCATCAGATCCCAACAAACACACCGCAAAAAGAGTTGTCATATGGATCACCAAGAGACCATTGTTTTGAGAATCAAGAGATAGAGAGAGAGAGAGAGAGATGAAGTCATCTAGCTACTAACTACGGACCCAAAGTGTAACGCCCCGGATGTAACATTCCATAATTGTAACTCCAACTCTTGCCATTTCCGGCTATGTTATATGTTATATCCTCCGTAGTTGGGTTTTGTCCTCGTTTTGCATTTTGTTCATGTCATGCATTTCATCTCATGTCATCATGTGCATCTCATTTGCATTCGTGTTCGTCTTGTGCATCCGGTCATTTTCCCCACTATCCATTTCGGAATCCGACACTCACACATGCACCCGTTGCACCTCTCGGATCTCATTTTGTCAGCGGGAGAAAAACATTCTCGGAATGGGCCGAGATTTGTCGAGTGTCCTTGGTACATCACAGCTAGGCCACCTGTCAAATTTCGTTCCATTTGGAGGTCGTTTGATGCCCCAATGGTTAACCGTGTAACCGCTGAAACCTCTCTCTCCTTGCAGCCCAACACCCCTCCGCAACAGCCCACTAGCCCATCTAAACCCCGTCCATGCTATCCGTCGTTGGATCATGATTGTCTGGGCGAAAACCGCACCTCATTTGGACTCTCCTAGCTCCCTTTATCTATAAAAAGGCCTCCCCCGTCCAAATCCCGGAGCAAACCCTAACCTCCCCCTTCCTCCGCGCGCCGGACACGTCTGGATGCCGCCGGACGCGCCCCCCAGCGAATCGCCTCGTGCCACGTCACCACCGCAAGCCTCCACCACGCGCGGGCCTGTGAGCCTGGAGCCGGCCCTCCCGGCCCGTCCGACCGCACCCCCGCGCTTCCCGCGTCCCCGCGCTCACCGCTGTCGCCGCCCGCATGCAGCCTTGCCTCGCCGCCAGCGCCGGCAACTGCGTCTCGGTGCCGCCCCTCATCGGGATCCGGCCGGATCCGGTGAGATCCGGCGCGGATCCACCAACTCCGGCCACCCCCGACCTCGCCGGACTTCCTCAAGCTCGCTAGAGTCGCCTCGGTTCACATGCGCCCGGACGAACCCTAGATCCGGAGGTGACAATTTCTTCTAAGTCCCTAAACTTTCATCTCATGTGCACATCTTTGACCGTCCATAACTCCATGTCCGTAGCTCCAATTTGCGCATATGATATATCGAAATGTTCATCTCGTGATGCTCTACATGCTAGCATCATTTACATGCATGTTATTGTCCATATTGATGACCTAATATTCGTTGCAAATGTGCTAAATGATGTTGTCTGCTGGAATCCATCATAACTTGATGATTTGTTATTTTTTGTAGCATTTTGTGTGGTTGTCTTTTGAGCATCATGCCTACATGTTTTAGGAGCATCTTCATGCCATCTTTATAGTGGTGCAATCCTTGTATTTTATGTGCCCTATGGTGAATAGCACAAGCATGAAAAGTAGGCCACTTGTTGTTGCTGTTTTCAGCTACTTAGTATTTCTGTTAAGTCTTTTCCTGTTACATGGTTATGCTCTATCCATTCATGCCTCTGGTTGTATTTATGGGGTAGTGTAACTTATCATTACCATGCTCTCCTTTTCCTAAATATTATTGTTGTCAGCTTGTTAATAGGAAGTTCATTTTTGCCATTTGTTTTGCTAGTGATCCATGTACCCTATGACTATGCTATTGCCATGTTTAGCTTCATAAATATGTCTTATTACTACTGGTTACCTTGTGATGGCCTGGAATGCTTTGTGGTGAGTGGCATGAGCTTGCAAAGTTGCTATCATGAATTTGTTTCTGCCATGCCATGATTTTCTACTAAGTCTGAATCTGTTCATATCACTTGCCATGTTTGCGTTGATGCTACCATCTTTTCTGTGCATCTTTGGCTCAAGTTCAGTAAGGGAGTTTTGTTCTTTGCCTTTAGTACTAGTATGACATGCCCTTTTTCCATGATATGTTCCTGTAGCATGTAGTTTACTAGCTCTAAACATTGCTACCTGATGTTGTTTATGACATGCTTAGTATTTGCAGCAAGTCTGTGTAACTGTTGTCATTTGCATTTTTGCCAAGCTGTTTTAGACTTGTTCTAGTGAGTTCATGATTTGTAGAGCTTCACCTGTACTTTGCTGCCATGTGCTTTGTTGCTATGTTGGAGTGATGTAGCATAGTTTCATGATCCATCTTAAGTGCTATGATGTTGTTAAACGTAGTTTTGCATCGTTCTTGTTTTGCTCGTCATTTGCAAACCGTGCATCCGTTTCTGGTGATCCTTATATCGATTTCGACCGAAATATCCTAACCTTTCCAATGGCATGCTTGGTTTGCCAAATTGATACCATGATCATCTTTTCCCTTCTGGAGTACCCATATGCATTGCACATCATACCTCACATTCCATGCCATGTCTTGCATCATGTTGCTTGTGCATTGCACCGTGATTGATTGTTGTTCCGTTGCTTGTGTTCTTACTTTGGGTAGAGCTGGGAGACGAGTTCGTGCATGAGGATCCTGTCGAGTATGTTTACGAGGAGCAAGCTTTCGACAACCATGAGAACTATGCAGGCAAGATGATCATTACCCCCGATATGACTTCTATCTTTGCTTGCTAGTTGTTCGTTCTATCGCTATGTCGCGCAACCTACCACTTGTTTATCATGCCTCCCAAGCCTCTAACCCACCTTCCTAGCAAACCGTTGTTTGGCTATGTTACCGCTTTTGCTCAGCCCCTCTTATAGCGTTGCTAGTTGCAGGTGCCTTGTAGGTTGTTCCATGTTTGGAATATGGATATGTTGGGATATGACAATATCTCTTATATTTAATTAATGCATCTATATACTTGGCAAAGGGTGGAAGGCTTGGCCTTTTGCTCGATGTTTTGTTCCACTCTTGCCGCCTTAGTTTCCATCATACCGGTGTTATGTTCCTTGATTTTTCGTTCCTTACGCGGTTCGGGTTATTGTCCAAAATGGGTGACGCCCGGCGCCCCTGGGAAACCAGGGTCTCAGCCAACCTGATGTCTGGCCCATCCGGTGTGCCCTGAGAATGAGATACGTGTGACTCCTATCGGGATTTGTCGGCACATCGGGCGGTCTTCCTGGTCTTGTTTTACCATTGCCGAAATGTCTTGTAACCGGGATTCCGAGTCTAATCGGATTGTTCCGGGAGAAGGAATATCCTTCGTTGATCGTGAGAGCTTGTGATGGGCTAAGTTGGGACACCCCTGTAGGGTATAAACTTTCGAGAGCCGTGCCCACGGTTATGTGGCAGATGGGAATTTGTTAATATCCGGTTGTAGAGAACTTGACACTTGACTTAATTAAAATACACCAACCGCGTGTGTAACCATGATGGTCTCTTTTCGACGAGGTTCGGGAAGTGAACACGGTTGTGTTATGTTCGAATGTAAGTAGCTCAGAATCACTTCTAGGTTCGTGTCCGTTGCGTAGTTTCTCATCTTACTCTTGTACTCGTATGTTAGCCAACATAGTTGCTTAGTGCTTGTTGCAACTCCACCTTATAACCACATCCTACACATAAGCTTAAATAGTCTTGATCTCGCGGGTTTTTGAGATTGCTGAGTCCTCATGACACACAAATACTACCAAAAGAGTTGCAGGTGCCGATGATACCAGTGTAGGTGATGCAACTGAGCTCCAGTGGGAGTTCGACGAGGACCTTGCCCGTTACTATGTGTCCTTTCCGGATGATCAGTAGTGGTGCCCAGTTGGGACGATCGGGATTTAGCATTTGCGGTTGTCTTCTTTTCATTTCGATTTGTCAGTAGTTGGACTTTTGAGTACTCTGAATGATGTATGGATTATTTGATCATTGTATGACGTGGTGATTGTAAGCCAACTATTTATTTATCCTTGTTCTTGTACATGGGATTGTGTGAAGATGGACCTCCTTGCGACAATACCAAAATGCGATTATGCCTCTAAGTCGTGCCTCGACAGGTGGGAGATATAGCTGCATCTTGGGCGTTACAAGTTGGTAATCAGATACATCCCCGACTTAGGAGCCCCCTGCTTGATCGAATCGTTGACGTTGTTGAGTCTAGAACAAAAATATTTTGAGTCTTAGGATCATATATATCGTAGAGTAGGATTCTTTTTACTCCTCATCCCCCTTCGTCGCTCTGGTAAGGACTCCTGACGTAGATGTTTTGACTTTTCTCTCCTCATTTTCACAAAAAAAAAAATTAGGATCACGCGGGTATCTTTGGATCGTTCTGATATTCTTGTGACGAGAACATTGTTCTTGGTGCCTCCTGACATTTAGGGGTTGTGGCAGTGTCCCGGGGAGTTGAGCTCCGAGGTGTTGTCACCACAATTTTATCATTGCAGTTCTGGAATACCTGAGTTCGCCGACATCGAAAATCTCTTTTATGCAGTTAGTGGTGACATAACCTTGACACCACCCAGTACTTGGGAGGGAGTTCGGGAGTATTGCCATAGCTCGTATAACGGATGCTTTTTGATGCTTTTTGGGAGTTTTCTTGGTTATGTGTTGATGGATGGATACAGTTGGAGCATAGGGCTTGTTACTTGTGTGATATATATTGTACCTCCCTGTATCCCCAACACCAGATTGCATAACCAGAAAGTTTCGGGAGTTAATAGGTGGGAATTCAAGTAGCTCTTAGTTATTCTTCTGACAAATAATTGGTACGGGATTGGGTGATCCATACCATTTATTTGTTCCATTCGTACCTTGTTGTTTCATTCATCTACCTTTGTCTAAGTGGCTTCTCACCTTAATGGTCGTGTAATGTTAATTTTGGAATTCATTCATTCAATCTCTGTTCGAATGTTTATAGTGAAGATTGTATGTTGCAATTTCTATCCGTTGATTCAGCTTGTCTATCTGTCTATCATGGTTCTAACAGATGTCACAAGTATAGGGGGTCTATCATAGTCCTTTCGATAAGTAAGAGTGTCGAACCCAACGAGGAGCAGAAGGAAATGATAAGCAGTTTTCAGTAAGGTATTCTCTGGAAGCACTGAAATTATCGGTAACAGATAATTTTGTGATAAGGTAATTCGTAACGGGTAACAAGTAATAAAAGTAAACAAGGTGCAGCAAGGTGGCCCAATCTGTTTTGTAGCAAAGGACAAGCCTGGACAAACTCTTATATAAAGGAAAGCGCTCCCGAGGACACATGGGAATTATCGTCAAGCTAGTTTTCATCATCCTCATATGATTCGCGTTCGTTACTTTGATAATTTGATATGTGGGTGGACCGGTGCTTGGGTACTGCCCTTCCTTGGACAATCATCCCACTTATGATTAACCCCTCTCGCAAGCATCTGCAACTATGAAATAAGTATTAAGGTAAACCTAACCATAGCATGAAACATATGGATCCAAATCAGCCCCTTACGAAGCAATGCATAAACTATGGTTTAGGCTTCTGTCACACTAGAAACCCATCATCTACTTATTACATCCCAATGCCTTCCCCTAGGCCCAAATAATGGTGAAGTGTCATGTAGTCGACGTTGACATAACACCACTAGAGTAAAGACAACATACATCTCATTAAAATATCAAACGAATACCAAATTCACATGACTACTTATAGCAAGACTTCTCCCATGTCCTCAGGAATAAACGTAACTACTCACAAATCATATTTATGTTCATAATCAGAGGGGTATTAATATGCATAAAGGATCTGAACATGTAATCTTCCACCGAATAAACCAACTAGCATCAACTACAAGGAGTAATCAACACTACTAGCAACCCACAGGTACCAATCTAAGGTTTTGAGACAAATATCGGATACAAGCGATGAACTAGGGTTTGAGAGGAGATGGTGCTGGTGAAGATGTTGATGGAGATTGGCCCCCTCCCGATGAGAGGATCGATGGTGATGACGATGGTGACGATTTCGCCCTCCCGAAGGGATGTTTCCCCGGCAGAACAGCTCCACCGGAGCCCTAGATTGGTTCCGCTAAGGTTCCGCCTCGAGACGGCGGTGCTTCGTCCCGAAAGTTTCCTTCTTATTTTTTCCACGGCAAAATACACCTTATAGGAAAAGATGGGCATCGGGGGCCTGCCAGGTGGCCCACGAGGCAGGCGGCGCGCCCAGGGGGTAGGGCGCGCCCCCACCCTCGTGGACGGTGGCTGGCTCCCCTCTGGTGCTTTCTTCACCCAATATTTTTAATATATTCCAAAACTAACTTCCATGGAGTTTCAGGACTTTTGGAGTTGTGCAGAATAGGTCACTAATATTTGCTCGTTTTCCAGCCTATAATTCCAGCTGTCGGCATTCTCCCTCTTTATGTAAACCTTGTAAAATAAGATAGAAAAAGCATAAGTATTGTGACATAATGTGTAATAACAGCCCATAATACAATAAATATTGATATAAAAGCATGATGAAAAATGGACGCATCAACTCCCCCAAGCTTAGACCTCGCTTGTCCTCAAGCGGAAGCCGATATCAAAAAATATGTCCACATGTTTAGAGATAGAGGTGTCGATAAAATAAAATACGGACATGAGGGCATCATGATCATTATTAGAAAATAAATATATATATTGGCATATGATTTCTTATGATAAAGTAATAATCTATTCACAATGTCAATTATGAATCAGAAACTTCATTGAAAACTAGCAAACTATAATCTCGGTCATTGAAGCAATTGCAATTTGTCATAACATCGGAAAGAGTCGGTATAAGAGCTTTTCAGCAAGTCCACATACTCAACTATAATTTAGTCTTTCACAATTGCTAACACTCACGCAACACTTATGGGTATGAAGTTTTAATTGGACACAAAGAAAGATAGGGGCTTACAGTTTTTCCTCCCAACCTTTTACCTCAAGGGTAATGTCAACAATAATAGTTTATGAAAACTCATATCCAATTAGTTATATATATCGGGATCTTTCCAATACACAGTGCTTTCCAAAGGATAAAATGTAAAAAGGAAAGGTGAATATCACCAGGACTCTTCTATAAAGTATAAGACAAAAATAAAAGATAGGCCCTTTGCAGGGGAAGCACAGGTTTTCATGTGCTTTTATGGTTGGATGCACAAAATCTTAATGCAAAAGAACATCACTTTATATTGCCACTTGTGATAGGGACCTTTATTATGCAGTCTGATGCTTTTATTTCTTCCATATCACAAGCTCGTATAAAGCTTATTTTCTCCGCACTAATAGATCATACATATTTAGAGAGCAATTTTATTGCTTGCAACAATGCCAACTTACTTGAAGGATCTTATTCAATCCATAGGTAGATATGGTGGACTCTCGTGGAAAAACTGGGTTTAAGGATATTTGGAAGCACAAGTAGTATCTCTACTTGGTGCAAATAATTTGGCTAGCATGAGGGGGAAAGGCAAGCTCAACATGTTGGATGATCCATGACAATATAATTTATTTTGAATATAGGAAAACATAACCCATTACGTTGTCTTCCTTGTCCAACATCAACTTTTTAGCATGTCATAATTTAATGAGTGCTCACAATCATAAAAGATGTCCAAGATAGTGTATTTGTATGTGAAAACCTCTCTTTCTTTATTACTTCTTATTAATTGCAACGATAACCAAGACTATGTTTGTCAACTCTCAACAACGTTTATTCATCATAATCTTTATATGTGAAGTCATTACTCTCCATAAGATCAATATGATCCCTTTATTTCTTTTTATTCTTTCTCTTTTCTTTTATTTTTATACCCTCAAGATCATAGCAAGATAACTAAGCCCTTGACTCAAGACTAATCTTTATTATATATAGCTCATGGACTCGATTACATAGATAAGGATCAACATAAAACTCAAAGCCAGATCATACTAAACTTTATTCTACTAGATCAAGATATAATCAAAAGGATCGAACTAAGAAAAATAGTAAAGATAGAAGTGTGATGGTGATACGATATCGGGGCACTCCCCCAAGCTTGGCAGTTGCCAAGGGGAGTGCCCATACCCGATACTCAGTTCTCCTTTGGTGGTGATGGAGTTGTTGATGATGTAGGCTTGTTGTCCATCTTCAAATGCATAGGCTCACCATCATAGAAGGATGATAGAGTCTTCGAGATCCTCAAATCTGCAGCCAAACTCATCCTCTTCAATCGATATTCATACTCATAGGTTTGGTTTTGCAGGTCATAGATCTAGGCTTGGAGGTGCTCAATTTTCTCGTGAAGCTTGAAGATGGTCTCCCCAATGTTCTTGGCGTCCAGCTTATGGTTGTTGGTGAACTCCATGATCATCATGTGGTTGGCGTCGAGTCCGCGCTCCACCATCCCCTGGCACTTGGAAACTTGTTGCTCCATTGCTTCGAGTGTTGTCTCCATGCTTCCAGTCCTCCTTGGTCCCTCAACATCGCGGATGTGCAGCACCCCCTCACATAACTCAATGGTTTGAGGGTGTTGTAGCACCTCCGCGAGGTAGGGGTTGATGACCCTCTGGAAAAACTTGTCCTTGGGGGCGCTTGAAGATGTAATGGTGATCTAGATCTATCAGAAAAACAGCTTGAAACAAAAGCAGGGGATATTTGCATGGTACGGTGGTCAAAACCTTCGGGAGATTATATAATGAATTTTTACCGACCAAAAGAAGTATAGTGCAAGAAAACAGAGTCCGGAGGGCATACGAGGTGCCCACGAGGCAGGGAGGCATGCCCTGCACCCTCGTGGTCGCCTCATGTCATTTCCGGACTGCTTCTTCTTTTCCTATTTTCTTAAATATTCCAAAACGGAGAAAAAAATGCTATTAGAACTGTTTTGGAGTCGGTTTACTTACCGTACCACATACCTATTCCTTTTCGGAGTCTGAAACATTCTGGAAAGTGTCCCTTATATACTCCTCCGGAGTTATGGTGTCAATAACATTAGTTTCAAAATTTATGGGATTACCTAAGATGTAATGTTTGATTCTTTGACCGTTCACCACCTTCGGATTTTTGCCTTCGAAGTTGTTGATTTTTATGGCACCGGAACGACAGACTTCCTCGATAACGTAAGGACCTTCCCATTTAGAGAGGAGTTTTCCTGCAAAAAATCTTAAACGAGAGTTGTATAACAGAACATAATCACCTACATAAAACTCATGTTTTTGTATCCTTTTGTCATGCCATCTTTTAACTTTTTCTTTAAACAGTTTGGCATTCTCATAGGCCTGGGTTCTCCACTCATCAAGTGAGATAATGTCAAATAGTCTCTTCTCACCGGCAAGTTTGAAGTCATATATAGTTGAGCTCTTTAATGCCCCAATATGCCTTATGTTCTAGTTCGAGAGGTAAGTGACATGCTTTTCCATAGACCATCTTATACGGAGACATACCCATAGGATTTTTATATGTAGTTCTATAGGCCCATAATGCATCATCAAGTTTCTTGGACCAATTATTTCTAGACCTATTAACAGTCTTTTGCAAAATTAATTTAAGCTCTCTATTACTCAGTTCTACTTGACCACTAGATTGTGGGTGGTATGGAGATGCAATTCTATGATTAACATCATGTTTAGCAAGCATTTTACGAAATGCACCATGAATAAAATGTGAACTGCCATCAGTCATTAAATACCTAGGGACTCCAAACCTCAGAAAAATAACTTCTTTAAGCATCTTAATAGAGGTGTTATGATCAGCACTACTAGTTGGAGTAGCTACTACCCACTTAGTAATGTAATCAACAGCAACTAAAATATGTGCATACCCATTAGATGAAGGAAACGGTCCCATATAATCAAAGCCCCAAACATCAAATGGTTCAATAACAAGTGAATAGTTCATAGGCATTTCTTGACGTCTACTAATATTACCAATTCTTTGACATTCATCACAAGACAAGACAAACTTACGGGCATCCTTGAAGAGAGTAGGCCAATAAAAACCGGATTGTAATACCTTATGTGCGGTTCTATCTCCAGCATGGTGTCCTCCATAAGCCTCGGAGTGAAACTTGCGTAGGATCTGTTCCTATTCATGCTCAGGTACACAACGTCTAATAACACCATCTACTCCTTCTTTATAAAGGTGTGGTTCATCCCAGAAGTAATGTCTTAAATCATAGAAAAACTTTTTCTTTTGCTGGTATGTGAAAGTAGGTGGTATAAATTTAGCAACAATGTAATTAGCATAATCAGCATACCATGGAGCAGTACGAGAAGCATTTATGACAGCTAGTTGTTCATCAGAAAGCTATCATCTATAGGTAGTGGGTCATCAAGAACATTCTCTAACCTAGACTTGTTGTCTACAACGGGGTTCTCAGCTCCCTTTCTATCAATAATATGCAAATCAAATTCTTGTAGCAAGAGAACTCATCTAACAAGTCTAGGTTTATGTAACGCCCAGGTAATTATGCTACAGTAATCTCATGCTAATGATGCCATGTCACCGCAATTGCTGTTGTTAACCACGTGAAGGTTCAATCACGTTCGAATTCGAAATTCAAAATTAAGTCAAAAGAGAAAAGTAATAAAAGAAAAATTGAGACCAAAAATCAAAGAAAGCCCCTGCTCCCCTGGGCCTAGCCAGCTGGGTCGGCCCAGCTGGCCCAACCACCCCCACTCCCCTCCATAACCCCCTCCTGATCCACACCGAACCCTAGCCCTATCCCCTCGTCCACCCCACAGCCCCCATGATCCCCCACTATGTCCCCCGCTCCTTCCCCACTCCCTCGCCCTCCTCTGCCCCCAATTGGATCAGGCAGGATCAAGCCGCGCCCCGCCACCTCGACGCCGCTGCCCCCTGGCGCCGCCCCGACGACCGTGCCCTGCCACCCCGACGCCGACGCCCGTTCCCGGCGCCGCCCCGCCTTCGCTGCGGCTCACGGCCTTGATGCATTGGCCTCGTCATCGTCGCCTCCCCGCCTCTCCATTGCCGGCCGACCCCGAGCCTCGCCGCCCCCGCTTCCCTCCATCACCGATGAGGCACCCGGCCTCCGCCTCCCTTTTTCATGCTTGTGTCGCCCGACACGGCCACTTCAGCCACACCCGTAACCCCCTCGCCGCCCCGGTTTCACACCCCACCCACGCGTGTCGGCGCTCGCCTCTGCCCGCCGCGGCACTGCCACCTCTAGTCGTCGGTGCTCGTCGCACCCCTGAACCTAGCTGCTTGCCGCCGCTCGTGGTCGGGCCCGTCTCCGATCGCCGCCGCTGCCTAGCGCCAGCCAGGCCCCGCAACACCCCCTCGTTGGTCGCCGCCCCAGTCCTCGTGACTTCGGCCGGCCACAATGTGGCCGCCGGCGCGCGCCCTCATGGGCGCTCGAGTGCTCCCCGTCCCCTGGTGGCCTCGGGCACGCGCACCCGCACTCGGCGCCCGATATGGCCCCTTGGGCCTATGACACAGGGGCCCACCCCCAAAACGTTTTAAAAATGTTTTAAAGGAAAAAATTATTAAAATAATAATCAATTAATTAACTTAATTAAGCCTATTAATTAACCTAATTAACTATTTAACTAATTAAACTGTTGACTGCTGACAGTATAAGTCTATGACAGAATGGACCGACCTGTCAGTTTGACTGGTCAATAGGTCAACGTTGACTTCTGACATCACTCTGACTTCACGCTGATGTCATTTTTCGTTTTCTATCGAATTAAACAATTTTAGAATTTCCAGAAATCTTTTAAAAACTTTGAAAATTTAATAGAAAATAATCCGTAACTCGGATGAAAAAGTTTTATACATTAAAGTTGCTCAGAACGACAAGACGAATCCGGATACGCCCTCCGTTCGTCTGCCACACATCCCTAGCATAGCGAACATGAAATTTTCCCCCTCTGTTTCATCTATCCGAAAAATGCCAAACTTTGGGAAAACTTTCCCGGGTGTTTCCCCCTCCGCCGGTATTGTGTAACACTACGTTAGAACACCCCTAGCTCTGCTTGTTGACTTGCCATCCATCTGTTTGCTCTGTATTTACTGTTTCTTCTCCCTCTTCTCTCCAGTAGACCCCGAGACCGCTGTTGATGTCCTTGTGATCGGCTACATCGACGACGACCCTTCTTCCCCTCTCATTGGAGCTTCTAGGCAAGCCCCAGTTTGATCATTCCGATATCGCCCATTCCATACTCTCATACTTGCATTAGATTTTGCTACTGTAATTGATTGCTCCTATTCTGATGCATAGCCTGCTTTTGTACCTGTTGTTGTTCCTTACCTGCTTATCCTAAACTGCTTAGTATAGGTTGGTTAGTTATCCATCAGTGACCCCCACCTTGTCCTTGTTGCCACTTCTTCATCATCGACGAATTGATCAACGTGCTCGACGATCAGAGCCTGACACCTCACATCACATCACGCCCCCTTTTGTTGCTCGACTCTGCAGAGTTACCATGGAGTGCCGAGGGTGGAACCTCATACATCACTCCTGATGAGATCTCTGTAGTGTAGCTATTCGGTCGTGGTCAACGAGGGTGGTTCCTCCTTCACCATTCCCGATATGACTCTATCGTGCAACCCCTCAAGTGTGAACCTCGAGGGTGGTTCCTCTTACATTCACCTTGATGATTACATCAAGTGGAATCCTCCGAGGGTGGTTCCTAGGGTTTTCCCCTTGATGTTTGGACACACGGTTACCTCGAATTTACTCGAGACCTTGGTGAATGTCAGGCGGGCCCAGAGAGCACCCGCAAGATAATGACGTGGCACGGCCGGGCATTCTGGACCCTTGCCGTAAGTCCATGAGACGGGGCAACGGGGTCACATCAATCGTGAGTCTCTGCTCGTCTCTACAAGCTAATAATACACTATGGTTTGGGTATTTGTTCTGAGTTGGCCTTTGGCCTTTACGCACTAACCACCACGCGAGAATAGTTATGGGCCTCGACGTCGCAGTATCATCCGAAGCTCCGTCAAACGTTCAGTTTAGCATTGTGGGCCTGTCGAGCCAGTGCCATCTAGTATGAGGTGGTGCTCTTCTTGGCTCGTCGCACAACGACCCGGAGTGCAATGGGCGATGGGCCCAGACCCTAGAGAGCTTAGGATGTAGACCGGCGGGGACCTCTCTGCTAAGCCTAGGTAGGGCTATGACGTGTTGATCTTCCGAGGTCGGGCATTGACCTAGAAAAGTGTGTCCGGCTAGAGTAATCAAGCATGTTGGAAAACGTGGTGCACCCCTGCAGGGAAGTTATATATTTGAATACCATGTCCACGGTAACGGATGTTCAGACTTATATCCTGATCTTTTACAACTAGAAATGGATACTTGAGATATGTGGCTCCGAGATTGCTTTCTCGCAGGGAGTCAAGGAAGGATCTCTAGGCGTTAATGCTACAACATGCTTATTAATTATAAACTACTATTCTTTACTCTTCTACATGCTGCAAGATGCTTGGAGATGCTTGAAGATGCTAGTCTTTGATAGGCTAGGCCTTCTCCTCTATTCTGGCATTCTGCAGTTCAGTCCACAGATACAACCCTTCCATTTGATACCAATGCATACTTAGTTTAGATCAGATGCTTGCGAGTACTTTGGATGAGTACTCACGGTTGCTTTGCTACCCCTTTCCCCCTTCTTTCTTCTTTCCAGTTGTTATAACCAGTTGGTGGATCCCTGGAGGCAGATGCCACCATTGACGGATACTACTACATGGAGGCCGCCGAAGACCAAGAGTAGTTAGGAGGTCCCAGGAAGGAGGCCTTGCCTCTTCAATCGTTGATGTTTGTGCTAGCCTTCTTAAGGCAAAGCTTGTTTAACTTATGTCTGTACTCAGATATTGTTGCTTCTGCTGACGCTTGTGTATCGTGCTATGTATTCGAGCCCTCGAGCCCCTTGGCTTGTAATATAAAGCTTGTATTATTTCAATTTGTTTCTAGAGTTGTGTTGTGATACCTTCCCGTGAGTCCCTGATCTTGATCGTACACATTTGCGTGTATGATTAGTGTACGGTCAAATCAGAGGTGTCACAAGTTGGTATTAGAGACGACTGCCTGTAGGAACCCCGCATTTCCAACTCCTTGGCCGAAGTTGAATCTAGTCTTTGAAAAAGTGTTTTACTAACATGGTTGTGTGGCATACGGGCCCACGTCGCCATTGGATGGTATTAGGATATTTTACTCCTCGTCTATAGTCTGGGACTCTGATCTCTCTTCTATTTGGGTTAAATGCTTTTGCTAACTCTACCCTTGGTTCTCGTGATCACATCCATCCGGAGATTTGTGATACACCTTTCTAGAATTGATAGCCGGAATCTACTTCACATTGTTCGCGGGCTGCAGGATCCTTTTATCGAGGGCACCCTGTGTTCTCTCCTGCAGATTCCTCGCTCTAGTGGTTTTCTCCGATGTGGATGTAGCCTTTGCTATGCCCCTTTGTTGTATCCCTCCTTCGCGTGCATACGTGCCGCCTAGTATGTATAGGATGATTATCTTGTCCGAACTAATACTATCAATGTGTAATTGTATCTGTATATGTATCTGTATGTCTTTAATGACCACCTCTTTGTACATACTGCGACTTTGCTCATTGTTCAAGTTACATCATGAATGGCTCCATACACCTGCTACAACCTCTTGTTAAAATTGCTCCCTGATGTTTTTAGCAGGATGGCTAACTATCCTCCACATCCACCTTATATTGTCGCAATGATGTAGCAATTTGAAGTGAATCGTCAGTTTATGACTGGGGTAATGGCTCAGTTTCCAAACCAGAATGCTTAGCAACATTCTGCCCTAATAACATTGCCAGAATTTGTGCACCTCAACCCGTCCTTTTTCCGCAACTCCACCAATCCTATGGATGCTGATGATTAGCTTCGTGACATCATGTTTGAGATGGAGTCAGCTAATGTTGTCCTTGCAGTTATGTCACCTTTGCGACATTCCACTTGAAGGGTCCAGTTGCTCAATGGTGGGAAAGCCACAGGGGTATGCTGCCTGCAGAGACTGTAACCACTTGGCAGGAATTTCAGTTAGCCTTCCGTGCACGACATATTCCTCAAGGTCTGATGGACCAGAAGAAGAAGGAGTTTCGCAAACTCTCACAGGGCACAATGACTGTGGATGAATATCAGAGGAAATTCCTTGAATTATCTCGCTATACTGCGGATGACGTCTGCACTAACGCTCACAAGCAGGAGAAATTTTGTGAAGGACTGTGTCCCGGTATAAAGCTCCCACTTGTTGCTCATGATTGTGCAGACTTTGCAACGCTTGTCAGCCGAGCATTTCAAACTGAAACTGGTCTGACTGAGTACCAGGAGTCGCTCAAGTGTACTCAAGATGTTGGCTCATCCTTGAGTCATCCTGCTCAGAAACGTCGAGTCTGGATCCCACACAATGTTCATCACCGACCTGCTCCAACACCAAGGCCGTCTTATGTTGCACCTCGTTTGCCTCTGCCACCGAGATAGCTAATGATTCAGGGTGGACAGTCTAGTGTTGTACCTCCTCCTCATAATGATGGTTTATGCCGCAAGTGTGGACAGCCAGGGCACAGTGCTGCCAGCTGCCGCCCGGCACAAAATCAAAAGGCACTAGCTTGTGAACCTAGAAACCCAAATGTCAGTCCGCCTGCACTCAGTCATGGTCATGTTAATCATGTAAAGGTTGAAGAAGCTCGACGGGGCCCCAATTGTGATGGGCACCCTCCTAGTGAATTCAGTCCCAATTTCGTTCTCTTTGATTCGGGAGCATCACATTCTTTCATTTCTGAAGCATTTGCACACAAGCAAGAATTATCGTTCGAAAATATGTACCCTCCACTAGTGGTTAGCTCTCCAGGCTCTAGGTGGGATACCTCGATGATAGCCTAGAACAACCACATTGAAATTGGAGGGTTAGTATTCACTGCTTCACTTATGTCCCTCAAGGTTTCTACCATAGATGTCATTCTGGGTATGAATTTGTTGGGTCCTCACCAAACCCTGATCGACTATGTAGCTGAGACAGTCCAGCTCACTCACCCTTCTGGCCAGACAGTCCAATACTCAGCCCGAGCAGCTCAGGATGTCGAGAACTAGATATATGTTCTGAATGCATTGAATGCTTCACCTCTTGAGGGAATAGAGAACATTCCAGTCGTTCGTGATTTCAAAGATGTCTTTCTAGAAGAACTTCCGGGAATATCCCCTGCTAGAGCTGTTGAATTCATCATAGACTTGAAGCTGGGCACTACACCTATTTCCAAGCAACCCTACAAGATGCCGCCACATGAACTCCTTGAACTTAAGGAGGAAATCGACAAATCTCTTATCAACGGTTTCATTCGTCCAAGTTCCTGTGCTTGGGGAGCAACTTCTCTATTTGTCAAGAAGAAGGATTGAACTAATAGTTTGGTCCAAGATTACCGTTCTATCAATCAGGCAACAATTCATAACAAATATCCGCTCCCAAAATCAACGATTTGTATGATCAACTTGCTGGTTCCTCAGTATTCTCTAAACTTTATTTGAGGTTGGGTTACCACCAGATTCGGATTTGTGAAGAGGGTATTCCCAAGACCGCCTTCGTTACTCACTATGGTACATACGAGTACACCGTCATGTCCTTTGGCTTGACCAATGCTCCAGCCACCTTCTCTCGTCTGATGAACTATATCTTCATAGAATACCTCTACAAGTTCGTCGTGGTTTATCTGGATGATATCCTTGTATACTCCAAGAATAAAGAAGAACATGCTGAACATCTCCGACTTGTTCTGGAAAAACTTCGAGAGCATCAACTATATGCCAAGTATTCTAAGTGTGAATTATGGCTACCCGAAGTGACCTACCATGGGCATGTCATCTCCAAGGATGGTATTGTCGTCAACCCCGAGCGAGTTCAGGCTATTCTCGATTTGACTCCTCCGAAGAATGTCAAACAAGTCAGAAGTTTTCTCGGACTCGCCAGCTATTGCCGTCGATTTGTCGAGAACTTCTCCAAGATCGCCAAGCCCCTGACTGGTCAGCTTCACAAAGGCGTCAAGTTCGCTTGGACTGAAAAGTGTCAAGAAAGTTTCCATGCACTGAAAGACAAGCTGACTTCTGCCCCATTGCTTTCTCCTCCCGATACCAAGAAAGATTTCTCCATTTACTGCGACGCTTCACGACAAGGATTAGGCTTTGTCCTAATGCAAGAGCGCAGAGTGATTGCATATGCCTCTCTTCAATTGTGTCCTCACGAAGAGAACTACCAGTTCATGACCTTGAGCTTGTTGCCGTTATACATGCACTGAAACAATGGCGACATTACCTTCTTGGTAATCGTTGCGAGATCTTCACCGACCACCAAAGTCTGAAGTATCTGTTTACCCAGCTAGACCTGAACCTTCGTCAGCAGAGATGGATGGAGATTGTAGCAGATTTTGACTTGGGTATTTCCTATAAACCAGGCAAGGCTAATGTAATGGCTCATGCCTTGAGTCGCAAGTCATATTGCAACCATCTCGAGGTTTGCAAAGTTCGGCCCTTGCTTGTTGAAGAACTCAGAAAGCTGAACCTCCATATAGTTCCTCCGAGTGCACTCGCTCCCACTCCTAAGGAGTTCCGCAAGATGAACCTCCATATTGTACCTTAGGGTTCCCTCAGTACCCTGGTTGTCGAACCATATCTCGTGGAGAGCATCAAGAGACTGCAGAAGTATGACTCTCAAGTTGAGAAGATTAAGAGCTACCTCGCAGAAGTAAGGCCCTCGTTCTTCACTGTTGAAGATGATGACACTTTGTTCTTTAAAGGTCGCCTAGTGGTCCCTTCAAAAGACAACCTGGATATGGTTCAGGAAGTTATGAAAGAAGATCATGACACTCCATTATCTATTCATCCCGGTAGTACCAAAATGTACCAAGACATTTGTCAGAGATTTTGGTGGTCTAATATGAAGAAGACATTGCTCGTTATGTTGCTGAATGTGACGTTTGCCATCGTATCAAAGCAGAACATCAAAGGCCTGCTGGAACTCTACAACCTATGTCTATTCCTGAATGGAAATGGGGCCATGTTGAAATGGACTTCGTCACTGGTTTTCCCAAATCGCAGAAGGGTAATGATGCTATACTTGTCGTCATTGACCGGCTTTCCAAAGTTGCACATTTTCTGGCCGTCAAAGAGACGATCACTGCTAGTCAGCTGGCAACCCTCTATATGTCCAGAATAGTTTTAATCCATGGTATTCCATTGGTTATTAGCTCAGATCGTGGTAGCTTATTCACTTCAAGATTCTGGGAAAGTTTCTAAGAAGCTATGGGAACTCATATGTCTTTCAGCACTGCTTTTCACCCTCAGTCGCAGGGACAAGTTGAACGAGTCAATCAAGTTCTCGAAGACATGCTTCGAGCTTGCGTTATTTCCTTCGGCAAGAAATGGGAGGAATCGCTCCCATATGCTGAGTTCTCCTACAACAATAGCTATCAAGCTAGTCTGAAGATGGCCCGCTTCGAGGTGTTATATGGACGAAAGTGTCGAACACCTCTAAACTGGTCAGAAACTGGGGAACGTCCACTCTTCGGTCCGTATATTATCCAACATGCCGAAGAACAAGTCTGCATTATTCGCGAGAATCTCAAGACTGCTCAGTCGCGTAAGAAAAGTCAGTATGACCGTCATCACAAAGACATGGTCTATCAACCTGGCGAAAAGGCTTATGTTTGAGTTACACCAATGAAAGGTGCTCACCACTTTGGGATCAAGGGCAAGCTAGCTCCTCGCTATATTGGTCCTTTCACTATTCTTGAAAGGCATGAAAAAGTGGCCTACCAGTTGGAGCTTCCGTCGAACCTTTCTCAGGTTCATGATGTCTTCCATGTGTCACAGCTCCGCCGCTGCTTCAAGGACCCAATCCGAGCAGTGGATCATGAAGTGCTCGAGTTGCAACAAGACCTCTCCTATAAAGAGTATCCGGTCCGCATTCTCAACCAAGCTGAACGCCGGACACATCAGAAGGCGATCAAGTTCCTCAAGGTCCAGTGGTCGCATCACTCTGAAGACGAAGCCACTTGGGAACACGAGGATCGCCTGCGTGATGAATACCCAGAATTGTTTCCTTCTACCTCCTAAATCTCGGGACGAGATTTCTTGTAGTGGAGGAGAATTGTAACGCCCAGGTAATTATGCTACAGTAATCTCATGCTAATGATGCCATGTCACTGCGATTGCTGTTGTTAACCTCGCGATGGTTCAATCACGTTCGAATTTGAAATTCAAAATTAAGTCAAAAGACAAAAGTAATAAAAAAAGGAGAGACCAAAAAAACAAAGAAAGCCCCTGCTCCCCTAGGCCTAGCCACCTGGGTCGGCCCAGCTGGCCCAACCGCCCCCACTCCCCTCCATAAACCCCTCCTAATCCACACCGAACCCTAGCCCTATCCCCTCGACCACCCCACAACCCCCACGATCCCCCACTCTCTCCCTCGCTCCTTCCCCACTCCCTCGCCCTCCTCTGCCCCCCGATTGGAATAGGTGGGATTGAGCCGCACCCCGCCGCCTAGACGTCGCTGCCTCCTGGCGCCACCCCGACGACTGCGCCCCGCCACCCCGACGCCGGCGCCCATTCCCAGTGCCGCCCCGTCGCCGCTCCGGCTCACGGCCTTTACGCGCCGGCCTCGTCATCGTCGCCTCCCCACCTCTCCATCGCCGGCCGACCCTGAGCCTCGCCACCCCCTCTTCCCTCCATCATTGGTGAGGCCCCCAGCCTCCGCCTCCCTTTTTACTGCCTGCGCCACCCGACACGGCCACTTTGGCCGCGCCCGTAACCCCATCGCCGCCCCGGTTTCACGCCCCACCCACGCGTGCCGGCGCTCGCCTCTACCTGCCACGGCACTGCCATCTCTGGTTGCCGGCGCTCGCCGCACCCCTGAACCTAGCTACTTGCCGCCGCTCGTGGCCGGGCCCGTCTTCGGCCGCCGCCGCTGCCTAGCGCCAGCCAGGCCCCGCAATCCCCCCTCACTAGTGGCCGCCCCAGTCCTCGCGGCTCCAGCCGCGCCGCGCCGTGGCCATCGGCGCACGCCCTCCTGGGCGCCCGAGTGCTCCCCGTCCCCTAGTGGCCTCGGGCACGCGCACCCGCACTCGGAGCCCGATATGGCCCCTTGGGCCTATGACACAGGGGGCCACCCCCAAAACGTTTTTAAAAATGTTTTAAAGGAAATAAAAAATAATAATAATTAAAATAATAATCAATTAATTAACTTAATTAAGCCTGTTAATTAACCTAATTAACTATTTAACTAATTAAACTGTTAATTAGTATCAGTCTATGACAGAATGGACCCACCTATCAGTTTGACTGGTCAATAGGTCAATGTTGACTACTGACATCACTTTGAATTCATGCTGACGTCATTTTTCATTTTCTATCGAATTAAACAGTTTCAAAATTTCAGGATCTTTTAAAAACTTTGAAAATTTAATAGAAAATAATCTGTAACTCGGATGAAAAAGTTTTATACATGAAAGTTGCTCAGAACGACGAGACGAATTCGGCTACGCCCTCCGTTCATCTGCCACAGATCCCTAGTATAGAGAACATGCAACTTTCCCCCTCCATTTCATCTGTCTGAAAAATGCCAAACTTCAGGAAAACTTTCCCGGATGTTTCCCCCTTGGCCGGTATCGTGTAACACTACGTTAGAACACCCCTAGCTCTGCTTGTTGACTTGTCATGCATCTGTTTGCTCTATATTTACTGTTTCTTCCCCCTCTTCTCTCCGGTAGACCCCAAGACCGCTGTTGATGACCCTGTGATCGGCTACGTCGATGACGACCCTTCTTCCCATCTCATCGGAGCTTCGAGGCAAGCCCCCCCTTTGATCATTCTGATATGGCCCATTCCATTCTCTCATGCTTGCATTAGATTTTGCTACTATAATTGATTGCTCCTATTCTGATGCATAGCCTGCTTTTGTACCTGCTCTTATTCCTTACCTGCTTATCCTAAGCTGCTTAGTATAGGTTGGTTAGTGATCCATCAGTGACCCCCACCTTGTCCTTGTTGCCCCTTCTTCATCATCGATGACTCGATCAACGTGATCGACGATCAGAGCCCGACACCTCACATCACATCACGCCCCCTTTTGTTGCTCGACTCTGTAGAGTTACCATCGAGTGCCGAGGGTGGAACCTCATACATCACTCCTGATGAGATTGTTGTAGTGTAGCTATTCGGTCGTGGTCAACGAGGGTGGTTCCTCCTTCACCATTCCCGATATGACTCTATCATGCAACCCCTCAAGTGTGAACCTCGAGGGTGGTTCCTCTTATGTTCACCTTGATGATTACATCGAGTGGAATCCTCCGAGGGTGGTTCCTTGGGTTTTCCCAGTGATGTTTGGACACGCTGTCACCTTGACTTTACTTGAAACCTTGGTGAAAGTCAGGCAGGCCCGGAGAGCACCCGCAAGATAATTACGTGGCATGGTCGGGCATTCTGGGCCCTTGCCGTAAGTCAACGAGACGGGGTGATGGGGTCACATTGATTGTGAGTCTCTGCTCGTCTCCGCAAGCTAATAATACACTATAGTTTGGGTATTTGTTCTGAGTTGGCCTTTGGCCTTTACGCACTAACCACCACGCGATAATAGTTATGGCCTCGACGTCGCAATATCAGGTGAAGCTTTGTCAGACGTCCAGTTCAGCATTGTGGGCCTGTCGGGCCTGTGCCATCCAGTATGAGGTGGTGCTCGTCCCAGCTCATCGACGATGGGCCTAGACCCCGGAGTGCAATGGACGATGGGCCTAGACCCCGGAGTGCTTAGGATGTAGACCGGCGGGGATCTCTCTGCTGAGCCTAGGTAGGGCTATGACGTGTTGATCTTCTGAGGCTGGGCATTGACCCAGAAAAGTGTGTTCGGCCATAGTAATCAAGCAAGTTGGAAAACATGGTGCATCCCTGCAGGGAAGTTATCTATTTGAATACCTTGTCCACGGTAACGGTCGTTCAGACTTATATCCTGATCTTTTACAACTAGAAATGAATACTTGAGATATGTGGCTCCGAGATTGCTCTCTCGCAGGGAGTCGAGGAAGGATCTCTGGGTGTTAATGCTACAACATGCTTGTTAATTATAAAATGCTATTCTTTACTCTTCTACATGCTACAAGATGCTTGGAGCTGCTTGAAGATGCTAGTCCTCAATAGGCTAGGCCTTTCCCTCTATTCTGGCATTCTATAGTTTAGTCCACAGATACAACCCTTCAATTTGATACCAATGCATACTTAGTTTAGTTTTGATGCTTGCGAGTACTTTGGATGAGTAATCACAGTTGCTTTGCTACCCCTTTTCCCCCTTCTTTCTTCTTTCCGGTTGTTGCAACCAGTTGGTGGATCCCTGGAGCCAGATGCCACCGCCGACGGATACTACTACATGGAGTTCACCGAAGACTAGGAGTAGTTAGGAGGTCCCAGGCAGGAGGCCTTGCCTCTTTGATCGTTGATGTTTGTGCTAGCCTTCTTAAGGCAAAGCTTGTTTAACTTATGTCTATACTCAGATATTGTTGCTTCTGCTGACGCTTGTGTATCGAGCTATGTATCCGAGCCCTCGAGGCCCCTAGCTTGTAATATAAAGCTTGTATTATTTCAATTTATGTCTAGAGTTGTATTGTGATATCTTCCCGTGAGTCCCTGATCTTGATCGTACACATTTGTGTGTATGATTAGTGTACGGTCGAATCGGGGGTGTCACAGTTTAGCATCTTTCTTTTCCATAAGATATTTAATAGCAGCATGATCAGTGTGAACAGTTACTTTAGAAGCAACAATATAAGGTCTGAACTTATCACAAGCAAATACAACTGCTAAAAATTCTTTTTAGTAGTAGCATAGTTTCTATAGGCACGGTCAAGAGTTTTACTAGCGTATTGGATAACATTTAATTTCTTATCAACTCTTTGTCCTAGAACAGCACCTACAGCATAATCACTAGCATCACACATAATTTCAATGGGTAAATTCCAATCAGGTGGCTGAACAATGGGTGCAGAAATCAAGGCTTTCTTAAGTATTTCAAATGCTTATACACAATCATCATCAAAGACAAAAGGAACGTCTTTTTGTAAGAGATTAGTCAGAGGCCTAGAAATTTTCGAGAAGTCTTTAATGAACCTCCTATAAAAACCGGCATGACCAAGGAAACTTCGTATACCTTTGATGTCCTTATGACACGGCATCTTTTCAATAGAATCAACTTTAGCTTTATCAACTTCAATACCTCTTTCGGAAACTTTATGCCCCAAGAGAATACCTTCATTAACCATAAAGTGGCACTTCTCCCAATTCAAGACAAGATTAGTTTCTTCACATCTCTGCAAAACTCGATCAAGTTTCCTTAAGCAATCATCAAAAGAAGTTCCATACACGGAGAAATCATCCATGAAAACCTCAACAATATTTTCACAAAAGTCAGAGAATATAGCAGTCATACATCTTTGAAAGGTAGCAGGTGCATTACATAAACCAAAAGGCATACGTCTAGAAGCAAAGGTACCGAAAGGGCAAGTAAAAGTGGTCTTTTCCTGATCCTCTTTCGACATAGATATTTGAGAGAAACCAGAATAACCATCTAGAAAGCATAAATGTGTATGTTTAGATAACCTTTCTAGCATTTGATCAATAAAAGGTAAAGGGTAATGATCCTTTCTAGTGGCTTTATTTAATTTGCGGAAATCAATTACCATTCTATAACCTGTAACAATTCTTTGTGGGATCAATTCATCTTTATCATTAGGAACAACGGTAATACCTCCCTTCTTAGGGACACAATGGACATGACTTACCCACTGACTATCAGCAACAGGATAAATTATACCTGCCTCCAGAAGCTTTAGTATTTCATTTCTTACCACTTCTTTCATCTTAGGATTTAACCGTCGTCGGTGATGAACAACCAGTTTAGCATCTTTCTCCAATTATATTTTGTGTTGGCATAGAGTGGGACTAATGCCCTTAAGATGAAAGAACATGCGGTGCCCCCATGTTTGGTTTTGGTAATTTATGACAAACTCTATGGACTAGTGGTTGCCTTGAGTTATATTTGAAGGTGTTGTTCATAGGCTTTTCTTGGAGTACATGTGCTGGTTTCAAGGAGAGTTTGTGTCGACCAAGGTGTTATTCAAGGTATTATCCAAAGATTGGTCATGTGAGTGTTGAGCTTATTGCAAGCATGTCTTGAAGAAGAAGATTATGTAATCATTCATATCTACCTTCAAGACAACATCCAAATGTAGAGAATTGGAAAGATTCAAGGTACATCAATATTAAGTCAAGAATGAATCAAGTTGATCAACACACAAAGCGTGCAAGATGTACTGAGGGATCAAGTGATCCCATGGTATGGTAAGCATTGTCCATTATGCTTTGTTTGCTAACCCATGGTTTTCGTGAGAGTTCTTTGTGGGGTTAGGCTGCGATGTGCAAGTTCAAGTGGAGCATCATGAAGACATCAAATGCTTGAAGCTTGCCGTCCATTGTGGTAACAATGGATTTATGAAGATGTGTCGAAGAGTGGCTCACCCATAGTGGAGTATGGGGGAGCAATCAACTAGTCTTCATCGAGCCAACACAATCAAGAAAGGTGGTCCAACTTGAGGAAGTCAAGATCGTCATCATCTAGCTTAAGTGGACTATGTGCAAGACAAAGGTTTGCCCTTGATAGGTTTTCTATTTTACCGGTCTCATAGTGGTAGTTGGGAGACCGGGTTATAGGATTGATTGTCGTACTATCAAGGGGGCTCTCGATGAGTAGCTTGATCGTATTGTTCATAGAGAGCTCAAACCATTGCATCCTTGCATCATCTTTCTTGGTTCTTGTTTGGTTCCCTTTGCGAGTTTTGGAGCTTATGGTCATCTTGATGACAAGCTCGAGTTCATCGAAAACGGAGTTCACTTGCATCTTCTATTATGTTTTCGATATTGGAGGTTATGCCTGTTCTTCTGTATTGAAGGTTTCCTCCTCCATTTGTTAGGCATACCTCCCCTGCCTCTTCTTACTATAACCAGTCGCTGTTTTGATGCTACTCGTCGTCTTGTATCCAACAAGCTTGAGTTTGCTCAATTGAGAGCTCATTTGCAGAAGTTATGGCAGTTATGGTTTTCCTTGGAGTATTCTTGTTTTCATGGAAGTGGCATATGTTTGGTGCCAGCGGTAGTACCGTGGGACCAGAGCGGCAGTACCGCGTTTTGCCACAAGCGGTAGTGTCGCTGTCTCACAACGGTAGTACCGCCCATGGCCATAAGCGGTGGTACGGCTCTGGTTCCGCGCTGGTACCGCCTCGACTCGAGACGTGGTTTTCTCGTGTCGGGTTCAGCGGCAGTAGTAGCGGTGGTAGGAGCGGTAGTGCCGCTCGTGTATGGTAGTACCGCGGCTACCACCACCCCTAGTGCCGCTCAATGGCCCTCCTCTCTATGTGTGGTCCCATTGGTAGTATCGTTGGGCCAAGCGGCAGTACCGCCGCTACCAACGGTAGTATCGCTGGCCCCAGCGGTAGTGCCGCTCATACGGCTCTGCCTTGCCCTCTGTTTTGCTCCACTCTTTGTGTTCTACCGCCTGGGCAGTAGTACTGCTCCCCTGAGCATTAGTACTGCTCGTGCGCGGACTGAGCACTTAATGGTTGGATTCGAGAGCTCCTATAAAAGGGGGTCTTCTTCCCCATTGAACCTTATCTCTTGAGCTTGTGTTCTTCCCCCATTGTTGCCCTTCTTCGAGCTTTCTAACTCTCAGTCCCTCCATGGATTCTTGCTAGTTTTTGGGGGAAAGGAGAGAGGAGATCTAGATCCACATTTCCACCAATCACTTTCTCCTCTATGTGAGGGGAACCCCTTGGATCTAGATCTTGGAGTTCTTGGTGTTCTCCTTCTTGTTCTTCCTCTCATTTTCCTCCCTAGCATTAGTTGCTTTGTTGGGATTTGGGGGATAAGGACTTGGGCACTCCGTGTGCCCTTTCCATTGCATTTGGTGCATCGGTTTGAGTTCTCCATGGTGATACGTGGAAGTTACAAGTTGAGAAGCTTATTACTCTTGGGTGCTTGGTACCCTTGAGCTTGTTCCTCTTGAGTGCTTGGGCGTCCTAGACGATTGGTGGTGTTCGGAGCTCAATCATTATGGTGTAAAGCTCCAGGCAAGCGTCGGGGTCTCCAATTAGGTTGTGGAGATCTCCCCGAGCAATTTGACGGGTACCGGTGACCGCCCCCAAGGGTTGCCAAAGTGTACGGGTTCGGTGACCGCCCCCAAGGGTTGCCATTTGTACGGGTTCGGTGACTGCCCTCAAGGGTCCCTTAGTGGAATCACAGCATCTTGCATTGTGCAAGGGCGTGAGGAGATTACGGTGGCCCTAGTGGCTTCTTGGGGAGCATTGTGCCTCCACACCGCTCCAAACGGAGATTAGCATCCGCAAGGGTGTGAACTTCGGGATACATCATCGTCTCCGCGTGCCTCGGTTATCTCTTACCCGAGCCCTTTACTTATGCACTTTACTTTGTGATAGCCATTTTGTTCTTGGTCATATATCTTGCTATCTCATAGTTGCTTATCTTGCTTAGCATAAGTTGTTGGTGCACATAGGTGAGCCTAGTTGTTTTAGGTTTTGTGCTTGACAAATTAACTGCTAGGTTTATTCCGCATTTGTTCAAGCCTAAACCGTAATTATTTTTAAACGCCTATTCACCCCCCCCTCTAGGCGACATCCACGATCTTTCAAAGAGTATATCCAATAGAGCACGGTGCTTCTTCAGAGTTTTCAATAATCTTTCTTCTTCCTACTCTGAAAGTTTAGCACTAATAATAACAGGATATATCTTCTTTTCATCAAGATAAGCATATTTAAGAGTATCAGGTAATGGTTTAAGCTCAGGTGGAGGAGGATCCCCTAGAATTTCAACAGGCAAGTTGTGTTTCAAATAGTTCCTGTTTAAAGAATACTTCATCTATTTCCCTTCTTTCATTCATAAACATATCATTTTCATGGTCTAGCAAATATTGTTCTAAAGGATCATTAGGAGGCACGGCAATAGAAGCAAGACCAATAATTTCATATTTACTAGGAAATTCCTTATCATGGGGTTGCCTACGAAATTTAGCAAAATTAAAATCATGATACATATCCCCTAAACCAACAATAACAATATCCTTTTTGAAATCTACCTTAGCATTAACAGTATTCAAGAAGGGTCTACCAAATATAATGGGACAAAAGTCATCTTGTGGGGAAGCAAGAACAAGAAAATCAGTAGGATATTTAATTTTCCCACACAAGACTTCAACATCTCTAACAATCCCAACCGGTGAAAAAGTATCTCTTTTGGGAAGCTTAATAGTAACATCAATATCTTATATCTCAGCAGGTGCAATATCATGCATAATTTCTTTATATAAAGTGTAAGGTATTGCACTAACACTAGAACCCATATCACATAAGCCATGATAACAATGATCTCCTATTTTAACAGAAACAACATGCATGCCAACAACAGGTCTATGTTTATCTTTAGTATCGGGTTTAGCAATTCTAGCAGCTTCATCACAGAAGTAAATAACATGCCCATCAATATTATCAACCAAGAGATATTTAACCATAGCAATACTAGGTTCAACTATAATTTTCTCAGAGGGTTTGGGTGTTCTAATATTACTTTTGTTGACCACAGTTGAAGCTTTAGCATGATCCTTTATTCTAACAGGGAAAGGTGGTTTCTCAATATAAGCGGTAGGAACAATAGGATCAACATTATAAGTGATAGTATTTTCTTCAACTTCAATAGGTTCAACTACTTTTACTTCAATGGGAGGATGATATTTAAACCACTTATCCTTAGGGAGATCAACATGAGTAGAAAATGATTCACAGAAAGAAGCTACTATCTTAGAGTCAAGTCCGTAGTTAGTGCTAAATTCACGAAAAGCGTCGGTATCCAACAAAGATTTAACACAATCAAACTTAGGTGTTATACCTGACTCCTTACCTTCGTCGAGTTCCCAATCTTCAGAGTTGCGTTTAATTCTTTCCACTAAATCCCATCTAAATTCAATAGTCTTCATCATAGAAGAACCAGTACAAGAAGTATCGAGCATGGAGCGATTATTGAGAGAAAGCCGAGCATAAAAATTTTGAATAATAATTTCTCCTGAGAGCTCATGATTGGGGCATGAATATAACATTGACTTAAGCCTCCCCCAAGCTTGAGCGATGCTTTCTCCTTCGCGAGGCCAAAAATTATATATATAATTATGATCACGATGAACCAGATGCATAGGATAATACTTCTGATGAAATTCCAATTTCAATCGGTTGTAGTTCCATGATCCAATATCATAACATAGCCTAAACCATATCAATGCATTTACCATCAAAGATAAAGGGAAGACCTTCTTCTTGATAACATCCTCGGGCATACCTGCAAGCTTAAATAATCCAAAAACTTCATCCACATAGATTAGGTGCATATCGGGATGTAGTGTTCCATCTCCTATAAAGGATTAGCTAGCAGTTTCTCTATCATACCCGAAGGAATTTCAAAGTAAACATTTTCAATAGGTTTAGTAGGTTGAGGAGCAACTCTTTGCTCTACTGGTCGGGGTGAAGATACCCCGAACAAGCCCCTCAAATGATTGTTTTCCATAGTAACACGTAACAGTAAATTTCAGCACACTATATAATTTTTCCTTACCAAAGGCGCTTCACTCCTCGGCAATGGCACTAGAAAAGAGTCTTGATGACCCACAAGTATAGGGGATCTATCGTAGTCCATTCAATAAGTAAGAGTGTCGAACCCGACGAGGAGCAGAAGGAAATGACAGGCGGTTTTCAGTAAGGTATTCTCTACAAGCACTGAAATTATCGGTAACAGATAGTTTTGTGATAAGGTAATTTTTAACGGGTAACAAGTAATAAAAGTAAACAAGGTGCAGCAAGGTGGCCCAATCCTTTTTGTAGCAAAGGGAAAGCCTGGACAAACTCTTATATAAAGGAAAGCGCTCCCGGGGACACATGGGAATTATCGTCAAGCTAGTTTTCATCATGCTCATATGATTCGTGTTTGTTAATTTGATAATTTGATATGTGGGTGGACCGGTTCTTGGGTACTGCCCTTCCTTGGAAAAGCATCCCACTTATGATTAACCCCTCCCGCAAGCATCCGCAACTATGAAAGAAGTATTAAGGTAAACCTAACCATAGCATGGAACATATGGATCCAAATCAGCCCCTTACGAAGCAACGCATAAACTAGGGTTTAAGCTTCTATCACTCTAGCAACCCATCATCTACTTATTACTTCCCAATGCCTTCCCCTTGGCCCAAATAATGGTGAAGTGTCATGTAGTCGGCGTTCACATAACACCACTAGAGGAAAGACAACATACATCTCATCAAAATATCGAACGAATACCAAATTCTCATGACTACTTATAGCAAGACTTCTCCCATGTCCTCGGGAACAAACGTAACTACTCACAAATCATATTTATGTTCATAATCAGAGGGGTATTAATATGCATAAAGGATCAGAACATATAATCTTCCACCGAATAAACCAACTAGCATAAACTACAAGGAGTAATCAACACTACTAGCAACCCACAGGTACCAATCTGAGGTTTTGAGACAAAGATCGGATACAAGAGATGAACTAGGGTTTGAGAGGAGATGGTGCTGGTGAATATGTTGATGGAGCTTGACCCCCTCCCGATGAGAGGATCGATGGTGATGATGGTGATGATTTCCCCCTCCCGGAGGGATGTTTCCCCGGCAGAACAGCTCCGCCGGAGCCCTAGATTGGTTCCGCCAAGGTTCCGCCTCGATACGGCGGCGCTTCGTCCCGAAAGCTTCCTTCTTATTTTTTTTCTAGGGAAAAAGACACCTTATATCAAAAGATGGGCATCGGGGGCCTGCTAGGTGGCCCACGAGGCAGGGAGCGCGCCCCCACCCTCATAGACGGTGGCTGGCTCCCCTCTGGTGCTTTCTTCGCCCAATATTTTTAATATATTCCAAAACTTACTTTCGTGGAGTTTCAGGACTTTTGGAGTTGTGCAGAATAGGTCTCTAATATTTGCTCCTTTTCCAGCCCAGAATTCCAGCTGCCGGCATTCTCCCTCTTTATGTAAACCTTGTAAAATAAGAGAGAAAAGGCATAAGTATTGTGACATAATGTGTAATAACAACCCATAATGCAATAAATATAGATATAAAAGCATGATGCAAAATGGACGTATCAGTCACCCTCTTCACGATGGCTCCTCCAACGCGTCTGAATCCGGACCGCAACGATGGGGATCAGGCAAACCCTCCACCTCCGCCACCTCCGCCTCCGAAGGCATGGCAAGTTGTGATGGCAGCCACCAATGCCAATACTCAGATGCTTTTTGATGCGGAGCATCCCACGTTCATCCCCATGTACACTCCGACTACTCTCCAAGTCCCAAGAGGACATATGACGAGACCTCGAACATACGCCATTGGACACAAGGTGCACTCGCTCCTCTCTGAACTTTCACTTTCTACATGTGAGACATGGCTACTACCTCCAACGTGTGTGCTATGCATGATCGGCTACTTAGAGGAAAGCCATGGAGCCACCACATCCAACGGACGAGCTAGCGACGACGCCAAGTATAAGGACCAAGAGAAGAAGCTGCCAGAAATCTACAGCCACCGGACGTCCGACGCCTGGAGTCTTCACCAGCCAGCCCAAGTCCCAGCCAGCGAGACCTATAGCGGTCGGACGACCGACGCTGACCGAACGTCCGACATCCTCCAGCGCCCGGACGATCGGCCCTGTCCGGAAATCCGACGATGGCTTTCCCGAGCCAAAATGCCGGACGTCCGACAAGTACCGGACGATCGGACCCCCGCGAGCCACCGGACGTCCGGTACCCGTCGGACGTCCCATGCCTGTCTGTGCACAGTGTATCGGGCCGAGCCCATGTATCCCTTCGCCCTCACTTACCCCTTCGTGGCCCTAGACTATATATACTCCTCCACCATTTGAGGGTGAGCATTGGTTTAGCTCATTTTAGAGATAGAGCATTGCTCATCCACATCGGATCTACTCCACGAGAGATACCGTGGCCCCTCTACGGAGAAGATCCACGTTGGATTCAAGACCTCCTCACAGAGAATAACATCAAGACCTCCTCACGGAGAAGACCGGTTACCTCTTGTATCATCAGTTGTTGACTTTGGATCTTGTATCTTCCTTTGTGTTCATGGATCTAGTGCGTGTATGATCATACTTGTTGGTTTGAGTGTTCTCTTGTGTTCCCCATGTGTTTTCCCCTCGTTTCCCTCCTCGTGTTCTTCGTGTTCATCGTGGGATCCGCTCCTTTCGTGAAATAGAAGCCTATAGGGTTCCTACCCTACATCATCTTGGTATCATGAGCCACGTTGATCATGATTTCGGAGCCTCCCTCTTTGCTTTCTAGCCTAATTTTATTGTGTTCTTCCCCAATTTCGAAAATCCCCACCAAAAATAGCCCCAATTTTTTTTGTGATTTGTTGGTTTGACGAAGTTTTGTTCGATTTGATCCATGGATTTTCTTGGTTTCAGTTGGATCTAGCATTTCTCCAAGTTTTCCCACTTTCCATCCACGAAATCTCATCAATTTTGACCCCAAAATCTCCATTTTCCGCCCAAAATCGCATTCCGGATCTAAAATCTCGCGTTGACCCTGACCCCCGGACGACCGACCCTTTACGGACGTCCAGAGCCCCTGGAATGATCGGACGTCCGTCCTTTTCCGGACGATCGAAACCCCTAACCCGAGCCGAATTTATGGATTTCCGAGCCCGCCCGGACGTCCGGCCCCCGGACTTCCGACCTTGTCTGGACGTCCGTAACCTATAAAAACTGATTTCGCTCAAATTTTGTTTCGGCCATAACTAATTCATCCGAACTCCGATTTTGACGTTCTTTAGCTCGTTTTGAAGCTATTGACATCCCCCTTCCTACAAAAATACCACCAACATCATTTGACTCCATCAAAATTTTGAAACTTTGGCATCTTTGCCTAGCGCTTCCGCCACATCATCCGCTACACCACCATCGACTTCCGCAACCTAACCAATATTGATCCCGATCGCATTAGTGGTTGCTTGAGGAGTGATTTGAGTCTACTAAGGTGTCTAGGCTATTTAGGGACGGTTGCTTCTTCATCAACCACCACCACCACTTCTGCATAGGCTTACCAACCATACACTTCTTCCACCCCAACTTAACCTGATTTTATTTCTGTTGTGAGTTCTGTCTCCTAAGGTGTTTCGGCTACTTAGGGACCGTGCTTCCAACTCCGACATCGTGTATAGTCCACCACCTTACCCTCCACTTACGCATTGCGTCTCAAATCCCATAATTGCAATTCCGCAATCCCATTGAGTTTCCTCAACCACCACAACATTCCCTCTACCACCATTTGATGTTTGAGATTTTGAGTTCGCGGTTTTTCCATTTCCTAAGGTGTTTCGGCTACTTAGGGATGAGTCTACATCATCTTGGTATCTCCATCAAGATCGCCGCCACTCATGATCGACACGGACGGTAACCTCCATATCATCTTGGTATCGTGGTATCCCTCCATTGTATATTCCCTTGCCATTGCATTGATAACCCCTAGCCCATTTTGCGTCACTTGCCTATCGAGACTAGCCACTTGAGTATTGCTGGCAACGTTACTTGTGCACATTAGTGATCTACACCATACATTGCTTACATACCATATCTTATTGGTATCATCATATCATCCCTTGTGCCTCAAGTTTGTTCCCGCATATACACAATAGCTATGTTGGTTTGTGCATTGTGCAAAAGTGGCCATACATATCAAAAAAAAAGAATACGCTTTTAAGAAAAAGAGAAAGAGCAAAGAAGCTTGTAAGCAATAGCCATAGCATCATACCACATTGCATATAAGATTGTCATATCCGACCATCTTGGATCATACCACCAAAACATCATATACATAGCATACTTGGGATAGAAGTCGTTGCATTTTTGTCTTCTATGGGTTGTTCACAAGTGTCGTATCTGTCTATTGAGCAATCATGCTAGCGTCTCTCTAGAGTTGTGCAACAAGAGCATTTTTCGTGGATTCCACATTTTGAGCTCATTTCCTTGGTTGCACGACCCCATTTATCTATCCGTGTGTGTGTTTCTGTGTGCCACATACTGCTATTAGTCTACTTGTTTCACTTGCGAATTTGTGAATATTTTTCAACATTATTGACTCTTGCTAACATTTTCCATCAAATTTTTTGTGCCACTATCCTCACCGAGCTCCACCATAAGCCTTACTTGTGTAGGTGTGAGAAACCGACAAGAATTGGTACCAATTGTGCTATTTCCTTGTCCACATTGGAGTGATCATTGATCCACTTTCAACTTCGGTCAAGGTACATTTGGCATTCGTTCTTCTCTTTCTGCCACTCTCATTTTTCTCTTGGAGTGATGGATAGGCAAAGCATTTCATCTCCGGTCTTCCACAACAATGACGGCGTGAACACCTACATCACCAAAGCGTCAATTTTCGATCTACAAGGACAAATGCATTGATAGCCATCATAGCCTTACTCCTTTGTGTTGCTTACCCATTCAGACTAGCCATTGAGTATTGCCGGCAATGATACTTGTGCACATTAGTGATCATACTTCCCATAGCATACATACATCATTGTTGCATATATTGGTATCATCTCTTGTGTAACAAAGTTGTCATCGCATACACAATTGCTATCTTGGTTCGTGAAGCATTGCATGAGAAAAGAGCTCAAACAACAAAGAGCCAAACAAGCTTTTAAGCAAAAAGGAAAGATAAGGAAAGAGCTTTTAAGCAAGAACCATAGCATCATACAACATTAAGATTGTCATACTAGATCATCTTGGATCATATCATAGAAACACATTGCATAGAGCATACTTGGGATAGAAGTCGTTGCATTTTTGCTAAGTAGGTTGTGCACAAGTTCTTGTATCCGCCTATCATGCAATCGTGCTAGCGTCTCTCTAGTGTTGTGCAACACGAGCATTTTTTGGATCCCACATTTTGGCTCATCCTTGGTTGCACGGCCCCACTTATCGTTCTGCGTGTGTGTTTCTGTGTACCTTATATGCTTGGTCTACTTGTTACATTGCATCTTGCGAATCTTTTCCAACATTATTGAAGCTCACTTACAATTGCATCAAATTTTGTGCCACCATCCTAACCAAGCTCCACCATAAGCTTTTACTTGTGTAGGTGTGAGAAACCGACAAGAGCTAGTACCAATTGTGCTATTTCCTTGTCCTACATTGGAGTGATCATCGATCCACTTTCAACTTCGGTCAAGGTACATTTGGTATTCGTTCTTCTCTTTCTACCACTCACATTTTTCTTGGAATGATGGATAGGCCAAGTACTTCTACCAACCCACTCTTCATTGAGCACAACGACGACATGAACTCCTACGTCAACAAGAGCCACCTCTTTGGTGCACAACGTGCTTTGCATCAAGAGCAACAAGCAATGAGTGAACGCATAGACAACCTCGCCGCCGACTTGTGACTCTTCGAGCAATGTACAAGGGACTACTTCGACCACAAGCTCGACGATCACAAGCAAGAGAATGACACAAGGATGGACGAGATTCGCGCTATGTTGCTCAATCGCTCTTCTTCCACTTCATCCTCTTCAAGAAGGACCCGCTCAAGTCGACACTCCAACTTCACCCTCTCCGGCTCAAGTACACCGACATCGAACACTCTACGACGTGCCGCGCGCAACGATCGTCAAGCAAGCCTCAATCCTCTACACGACACTGACTCTCAAGAGAACCGACAACGTCAAACCCAAGAGGCTTTTGAGCTAGCACGATAACGTCAACAACAACGCCAACATGAAGAGGAAGAGCGAGCGCGTATACACCAAGAAGCACAAGATGTGGAGGCACAACGCCAAGAACAACAACTACGTGAAGCTCAAGCACTTGCGGCGCAACAAGCCCTCCAAGATTCAAGTCGTGCCATAGCCAACCGAGGCTGACAAGCTCGTGAACATGAAGAAGCACTTTGTGATGAAATTCAAGAACGACGATTTCAAGCTCGCGTGCATCGTCAAGTTCCTCCTAGAGCTCGACAAGCTCCTCCACAATCTCGTCAAGAAAACCAAGTTCATCAAGAGCATGACGACAATGGAAACCCTCCACGACAAGTCCAACATGAGGTCGACAACCCTCCTCACCAAGAGCGACACGAACTTGACAATCACCTACAACACGGGCGTCATCATCCCCGACCCCAACACAATGAAGAGCAACCCTACGGCAAGCTCAAGTTCACCATGCCCAAGTTCAACAGAAGCAACGATCCCGAAGAGTATCTTTCATGGGCATTGAAGGTCGACAAAATCTTCCATTTGCATAACTATGAAGAAGAGAAGAAGATCGCAATGGCATCCCTTGAGTTCCAAGACTATGTACTCATTTGGTGGGAACAAGTTATCAAGCGCCGAGAGGCAAGAGGTGAACCACCCATCACTACTTGGGCGCAAATGAAGGATGTCATGAGAGCATGCTTTGTGCCTACCTACTACAACCGCGACCTCTTCAAGAAACTCTAGCTACTCAAGCAAGGAACCAAGAGCATTGAAGAGTACTACAATGAGAAGGAGATTGCCATGATACGAGCCGATGTCACGGAAGATGATGAGCAAACAATGGCACATTTCTTGAATGGACTCAACCATCCTATCAAGAGGATCGCCGACTTCAAACCATACTCGAACCTCGTCGAGCTAGTGCATCAAGCTACCAAAGCGGAACGTCAAGTGCAAGACGGTTACAAGTATGCCAAGTTCTCATCCAAGTACTACGGCTTCTCCAACAACCAAGCTGCAACGACTCCAACAGCGTCTACCAAGCCTTCTACAAGCAACATCAACAAGTCGAGTTCCAAGAAATCTTCATCAACTCCAAGTCATCCTCCTACAATGGGCAACTTCAAGACGAGAGCTTCATCATCCTCAACCCCCACCGATGAGACCGTCAAGACGAGTTCCTTCAAATGCTTCACATGTGGAGGCCAAGGCCACAAGTCCTATGAGTGCACCAACAAGCGGATCATGATCCTCAACGACGACGGCACCTACAACTCGATGAGTGAAGGAGAAATGGACGCTCTTGAACAAGTCGCCATGCACCGGCAAGTGAACGATGAAGATGAACAAGTCCTTTGCAATGAAGATTCAAGTCCCGCTCTTGTTGTCTCTAAAGTCTTGACTCTCCAACATCACCAAGAAGAAGACCAAAGATGCCACATATTCCACACCAAGGCCGGCATCAATGGACGATCCGTCAAGGTCATCATCGATGGAGGGAGTGATACGTCTCCAACGTATCTATAATTTTTTATTGCTCCATGCTATATTATCTACTGTTTTGAACATTATTGGGCTTTATTATCCACTTTTATGTTATTTTTGGGACTACCTATTAACCGGAGGCCCAGACTAGAATTGTTGTTTTTTGCCTGTTTTAGGGTTTCGAAGAAAAGGAATATCAAACGGAGTCCAAACGGAATGAAACCTTCGGGAACGTGATTTTCTCAACGAACAAGACCCGGGAGACTTTGGACCCTATGTCAAGAAATAAAAGAGGAGGCCACGAGGTAGGGGGCGCGCCCTCCACCCTCGTGGGCCCCCTGTTGCTCCACCAACGTACTCCTTCCTCCTATATATACCTACGTACCCCCAAACGATCAGATACAGAGCCAAAACCCTAATTCCACTACCGTAACTTTCTGTATCCACCAGATCCCATCTTAGGGCCTATTCCGGAGCTCCGCCGGAGGGGGCATCGATCATGGAGGGCTTCTACATCAACACCATAGCCCCTCCGATGAAGTGTGAGTAGTTTACCTCAGACCTACGGGTCCATAGTTAGTAGCTAGATGGCTTCTTCTCTCTTTTTGGATCTCAATACAATGTTCTCCCCCTCTCTTGTGGAGAACTATTCGATGTAATCTTCTTTTTGCGGTGTGTTTGTTGAGAAGGATGAATTGTGGGTTCATGATTAAGTCTATCTATGAACAATATTTGAATCTTCTCTGAATTCTTTTATGTATGATTGTTATCTTTGAAAGTCTCTTCGAATTATCAGTTTGGTTTAGCCTACTAGATTGATCTTTCTTGCGATGGGAGAAGTGCTTAGCTTTGGGTTCAATCTTGCGGTGTCCTTTCCCAGTGAAAGTAGGGGCAGCAAGGCACGTATTGCATTGTTGCCATCGAGGATAACAAGATGGGGTTTTCTTCATATTGCATGAGTTTATCCCTCTACATCATGTCATCTTGCTTAAGGTGTTACTCTGTTTTTAACTTAATACTCTAGATGCATGCTGGATAGTGGTTGATGATTGGAGTAATAGTAGTAGATGCGGGCAGGAGTCGGTCTACTTGTCTCGGACGTGATGCCTATATACATGATCATACCTAGGTATTCTCATAACTATGCTCAATTCTGTCAATTTCTCAACAGTAATTTGTTCACCCACCGTAGAATACTTATGCTCTCGAGAGAAGCCACTAGTGAAACCTATGGCCCCGGGTCTATCTTTATCATATTAATCTCCTACTACTTAGTTATTTCCTTTGCTATTTACTTTGCCTTTATTTTACTTTGCATCTTTATCACAAAAATACCAAAAATATTATCTTATCATATCTATCAGATCTCACTCTCGTAAGTGGCCTTATAGGGATTGACAACCCCTATTTGCGTTGGTTGCGAGGATTTATTTGTTTTGTGCAGGTACGAGGGACTCGCGCGTAGCCTCCTACTAGATTGATACCTTGGTTCTCAAAAACTGAGGGAAATACTTACGCTACTTTGCTGCATCATCCCTTCCTCTTCGGGGAAAACCAACGCAGTGCTCAAGAGGTAGCAGGGAGTTGTCATAATCTCGCAAGTGAAGAACTTTGTTCCAAGCTCCAATTTCTCAAGACGAAGCACCCACATCCATACAAAGTGCAATGGCTTAGCGACTCTGGCACTATCCAAGTCGAGCATCGAGTACAAGTCTCCTTCAAAATTGGCCCCTACAAAGACACCTTGGAGTGTGATGTCATTCCAATGACCGTTTTCCACCTTCTACTTGGATGGCCATGGCAATTTGATGGAGGAGTCATCCACAACGGCCTAACGAACCACTACATCTTCAAGATGAAGGGCAAGGAGTACATCCTTCATCCAATGTCGCCAAGCCAAGTGATCGCCAACAAGAAAGCCACCCATCATGGAGATAATAGTGAGAAAGCGAGCCACCAAAAAGAGAGTGAGCGCCACAAGCCCAAATCGAGCGCCTCCACGATGAGCGAAAAGAAGAACTTAGTCCTATTTGCCACCAAAAGTGAGATAAGAGGAGTGTGTGAGAACCCATCTAGTGTCCTACACTACGTCCTTTTGTGCAAGGACAATGAAGCTCAAGCTAACACCTCTCACACTCTTCCTCTAGTGTTGTCTTCTCTTTTGCAGGAATTTCATGATGTTTTCCTCGACGAGCTACCTCCGGGACTACCTCCACTACGAGGCATTGAGCACCGCATCGACATCATCCCCAGAGCACCGCTACCGAACAAAGCTCCCTACCACGTCAACCCCGAAGAAACCAAAGAATACAAAGGCAAGTAAAGCATCTCATAGACCATGGACATGTGCGTGAAAGTTTGAGCCCTTGTGCCGTCCCGGTCATTCTTGTGCCAAAACAAGACGGTAGCTTTCGCATGTGCTCCAATTGTAGACCTATCAATGCTATCACCGTTCGTTATAGGCATCCCATTCCACGCCTTGATGATATGCTTGATGAACTTAGTGGTGCCACTATCTTTTCGAAAATTTATCTTAAGAGTGGTTACTATCAAATCCGCATACAAGAAGGTGATGAATGGAAAGCCACTTTCAAAACCAAGTTTGGGTTGTATGAGTGGTTAGTCATGCCTATGGGTCTATCGGAAGCACCGAGTACTTTTATGCGTCTTATGAATCATGTCTTTCGCCCTTACATTGGTGTGTTTGTTGTGGTCTACTTCGATGACATCCTTGTTTTTAGCAAGTCTCTCAAAGAGCATGTCACCCATGTCTGAACCGTTTTGCAAACTCTTCGAAAAGAGCATCTCTATGCTAATATGGAGAAATGCCTTTTTCGCATTGACAAGCTCGTTTTCTTGGGTTTTGTTGTTTCTTCTAAGGGTGTTCATGTTGATGAGTCCAAGATCAATGATATTAAGACTTGGCCACAACCAACCAATTTGCAACAAGTGCGTAGCTTTCTTGGCCTTGTGGGTTTCTATCATCACTTTGTGAAAGATTTTAGCACCATTGCTTCGCCTTTGCATGCTTTGAGCAAGAAGAATGCGCCTTTTGTTTGGGGACCATCCCAAGATACCGCTTTCAATGAGCTTAAGAATTTGCTTACTCATGCTCTCGTGCTTGCTTTACCCAACTTTGACAAACCCTTTGAGATTCATTGCGATGCTAGTGGTAATGTCATAGGAGGTGTGTTAACGCAAGAGAAGTGCCCCATAGCTTACTTTAGTGAGAAACTCTCCGGCGCGCAAATCAATTACCCCATCTATGACAAAGAGCTATATGCTTTAGTACGTGTTTTTGCATGAATGGGAACACTATCTTCGCCCTCACAAATTTATCATTCATACCAATCATGAAACGCTCAAGTATCTTAAGGGCCAAACCAAGTTGAACAAGTGTCATGCTAAATGGAGTGAATTTATTGAGCCTTTTCCTTATGTCATCAAGTACATTAAAGGTAAATAAAACATTGTGGTGGATGCCCTTTCCCACATATGCATGCTTGTTACTCAACTTGAATTAGATGTCATTGGCTTTGAGCATATAAAAGACTTGTATGAGCATGATCCTACTTTTGCTACTCCTTATGCCAAGTGTTTGACACACACCTCTTGTGAACGCTATTACATCAAAGATGGATATCTTATGAGAGCTAACAAACTTTGCATCCCCGAGTCTTCTCTTCGTTTGTTGCTTTTGGACGAATCTCATGGAGGAGGCTTAATGGGACATTTTGGATGAGACAAGACGTCCGCCACGCTCTCGAAGAACTACTTTTGGCCAAAGATGTTTCGCGACGTCAACCGCTTCACCAACCGATGCTCTACATGTCACAAAGCTAAGTCCAAAGCTCAATCCCATGGCCTTTACAGGCCTCTCCCAATTCCATATCAACCATGGGAAGACATTAGCATGGACTTTGTACTTGGATTGCCTAGGACTAAAAATGGGAAGGATTCAGTATTTGTCGTTGTGGACCGTTTCTCCAAGATGGCACATTTCATTCCTTGCAACAAGATAGACGATGCTTCACATGTTGCTAATCTCTTTTGTAGGGAAATATTGCTTCTACATGGAGTGCCAAAGACTATCGTCTCGGACCGCGACGTCAAGTTTCTTAGCTACTTTTGGAAGACCCTATGCGCCAAGCTCGGAGTCAAGCTACTCTTCTCCACAGCGTATCATCCACAAACCGACAGCCAAATGGAAGTTACCAACCGAACACTCTACACTCTACTTCGAGTACTCATCAAGAAGAACATCAAGGAGTGGAGGAGTGCCTACCTATTGCTTCTACATGGAGGGTCCACGAAGTAGCAACCTTGTCTATCCCACCATGGCCATCACCCACGAAGGACTTGCCTCACTAGCGGTAGATCTTCACGAAGTAGGCAATCTCCTTGCCCTTACAAACTCCTTGGTTCAACTCCACAATCTTGTCGGAGGCTCCCAAGTGACACCTAGCCAATCTAGGAGACACCACTCTCCAAGAAGTAACAAATGGTGTGTTGATGATGAACTCCTTGCTCTTGTGCTTCAAATGATAGTCTCCCCAACACTCAACTCTCTATCATAGGATTTGGATTTTGTGGAAAGAAGATTTGAGTGGAAAGCAACTTGGGGAAGGCTAGAGATCAAGATTCATATGGTAGGAATGGAATATCTTGGTCTCAACACATGAGTAGGTGGTTCTCTCTTAGAACATATGAGTTGGAATTGTGTATGTGTTCTGATGGCTCTCTCCACGAATGAAGAGGAGGTGGAGGGGTATATATAGCCTCCACAGAAAATCCAACCGTTACACACAGTTTTCCAATCTCGGTGGGACCGAATCAACAAACTCGGTCGGACAGAAAAGGTAAACCTAGTGACCGTTAGAGATTTTCGGTGGGACTGACATGCAACTCGGTAGGACCGATATGGTTAGGGTTTGGGCATAACGTAATCTCGGTGAGACTGATTACACAAACTCGGTGAGACCGAGTTTGGTAATAAGCTAACCAGAGAGTTGGTCAGGCAAACTCGGTGGGACCGATTTGCTCTATCGGCGAGACCGAAAAGTTACAAAAGGGAAACAAAGAGTTTACATTGCAATCTCGGTGGGACCGATTCGCTCTTTCGGTGAGATCGAAAAGTTACGAAAGGGAAATAGAGAGTTTGCAATCCCATCTCAGTGAGACCGAGATCCCTATCGGTAGAACCGAATTGCTAGGGTTTGGCAGTGGCTTATGACAAGTGGAACTCGGTGGCGCCGGATAGAAAGAATCAGTAGGACCGAGTTTGGCTTAGGGTTTAGGTCATATGTGGATATGGGAAAGTAGTTGAGGGTTTTGGAGCATATCACTAAGCACATGAAGCAAGAGGCTCATTAAGCAACACCTCATCCCTCCTTGATAGTATTGGCTTTTCCTAAAGACTCAATGTGATCTTGGATCACTAAAATATAAAATGAAGAGTCTTGAGCTTTTGAGCTTGAGCCAATCCTTTGTCCTTAGCATTTTGAGGGTTCCACTTTCACATCCATGCCATGCCAATCATTGAGCTTTCCTGAAATAGTCATCTTGGAATAGCATTAGCTCAATGAGCTATATGTTGTTATGAATTACCAAAACCACCTAGGGATAGTTGCACTTTCAATCTCCCCCTTTTTGGTAATTGATGACAACATATAGATCAAAGCTTCGACGAATGATAATAAGCATGAAATATATCGTTGCTTTGAGAAGTATGTGACAAGTAAGAGCTCCCCCTAAATTTGTGCATATTTAAAATTTGCTTTGGACTGCAAATGCACAAAGAGTTAGAGTCATGGGTTACTCTTCCATGTCACATACATCTTGGTGGAGCGCTTAAAATGATAAGAATGAAATACATGCACTCATCACCAAGAATAGTGAATGATCACATAAGATAGATAAGATGATAATATTAAGCAAACATTAAGTGTAGCTTATGATCAAACATGATCATCAATGTCTCATGAGCAATGACATAGTATCTCACACAAAAGCAAACAAAGTTCGAAAAACCACCAAATAAAACAAGAGAGAATAAAAGCAACACTAAAAGCAACACTCTCTCTCGAAGCCTATGATCTATACATTTTCTCCCCCTTTGGCAAAGTTACCAAAAAGTTCCTAGAAAATGCATAGTGCTAAGTCGACACTCAGGCTTGATCTTCAGGTGGTGGTGGAGTCCGGAGCACTCCAAGGTAGTACTCTTCGTTGTCCTTGATGTATTGCCAATCAACCCATCTCATATCACAGACAATTGGCTTCTTGTCTTGCAGCACCGTCTCATAAAAGTCTTGCTGCTCCTTGGTGTGAAACATGTAGTCAACTGCAGTCCTTCTCCTTGAAGCATATGGGTCTGCTTCTCTCCACTTCCGGAGCCCTGAATCTGTTTCATATCCTCAGCCACAGGATGAGCATCGTTGTGGTCTGGGATCTTGGGCTTGAGCTTTCTAAGAACATTCTCTTCTTCTTCTGCAGCTTCAGGCACTAGGGCCTTGTTCTTCTCAATAGCTGGGATGCTTCTTGTGTTCCTCTTTGGCTTTGGCTTTGGAGCTGGCTTGGCCTTGGAAGCAGCTGCCCCTGTTCTTATGGCATCACACATCAGCTTGGGTGCCTTAGCTGCTGGTGCAGCTACCTCTTCTTCTTCCTCCTCATCTTCCATGATGGAAGCCTTGCCAAGCACTCTGGCTACAGTTTTCTTCACCCTTTCTTTCCTCTTCTTGCCTTCAGCAGCAACTGGCTCAATGGGAGTGGGCTTCTCAGTTGAAGCTCTGGCCTTTGACATAGGCTGCCTGCCTGCTGGCCTTTTGATCTTGATCCCTGGTTTTATGCCCTGTGCTGGCTCAACTCTCTTGGAAGTTGCTTCCTCTTCTGCCACATAATCCTCATCTTCTGAGTCTGAGGTTCTCTTCTTTCTCTGTCTTGTGGCAGCTTTAGGCAGATTGCTAGGGGTGCTCCTGCTGCCATCATCTGAGGAACTTGACGGACTAGTGCCCTCACTCATCTGCACTTGCTCTTCTGACATGTTCTGGCTATCACTTTGGTCTGACATGATGAACAAGCTGACTGCTGACCCTGTGAATAGTTTGTAGATGAGGTAGAATAGATGAGCATCACAAAATGCAGAGATTTTTGCAAAAGAATGACTCAAAAACTTAGTTTTAGTTTCCCACTGAAATCATCTCGGATCTACCTATTTTCAAACTCGGTGATACCGAAGCAGTTTTGGAACCTAAACTAGTGAACTCGGTTGGACTGAGTCGTAGTTCGGTGGCACCGAGACTGCTAGGGTTTCACAGAGTTCCAAAATCGGTCACACCGATTAGTAATTCTCGGTCAGACCGAGTTTTACTTGTGCAATGGCATAAGCCAAATCGGTGGGACCGAGTTTTTCAACTCGGTGGGTCCGAGATGGTCTCGGCGGAAACCTAAACCTAGAATTTTCGAATCAAACCTAATCTATGAGTTCATTGACTGGATAGAAGTTTATCAAACGTGGCTAGAATCAATATGATCACAATGTGCTAGGAATCGGATTGGGGAATAGCACAAAGATCGAGTCCATACCCTAGTTCGGCGGAGACTCGCTACGGCGGCAACGGCGGGGTTGAATTTCCGTTGACGGCGACGGAGACCAGCGACTGGAGGCGGCTGGCGGCGAGGAAATGATCTGGAGACCAAGTTGGCAGAGCAGTCTATCGCGCGGGCGAAGGGGTTCGGAGAAATTTCCAAATTTTTGCCCGTGACTATATATAACCCGACCCTGTCAGTGTGACCGAGTGGAACAACTCGGTGGCACTGAGATGCAAAACTGTATACAGTTGTTGCAACTCGGTGTGACCGAATGGTTCAAATCGGTTGCACCAAGATCGAAAACCTAGATCAACTTAATGATCTCGGTAGGACCGAAAGTAGGGTATCGGTCAGACCGAGAATCATAAAGAGGTTTTGGAAGTTTAAGTCTATGACGAATCGGGGACTTCGAGGGCTCCTCACACAGAGTGGTTCGAATCTGACTTGATCAAATTTTGTGATGTAGCATGAATAGAGTTTGAGACGAGAAAAACATAGATAGCTAGAGGAGGTTCTTAGGCATTCTTGTCCATCCACTTGGCAAAAGGAAACAAAACCAAACAATCAAAATAACAAGTGGATGTCCTCGAATGAGTAAAATATGCAACCAGCATGCTCACACAATAAGATGGCAAATGAAATATGTGACAAGGCATGCACAACCAATTCTAGCATCTATCAAGCAATTTGCGATGACAAGGTCATCTATATATGAGTATATTGACTTAGGAGTCAAGTGAGAACACTTGATCATAGGTCATACTCATCGTTTAAGCTCAAGTGGGGTTACCACTTTTACATAAACCATTGTTGTGTTCACATCTTTAGAGTTGCTTTAGCTCAAGTCTTAGAGTAAAGCTCCCCCTAGATGTGATATCCCCCCTTAGAGGGATGAACTAACCTCGGGTTTTGTCGATGATGACTTCATGTAGATGTTTAAGATGTGGATGCTCAATGTTGATGTAGATCACTTGGAGCTATCCATTTGAGTGAATTGCACTTTCAATACCTACATGGGTTAGTCCCACAAGGAACAAACAAGGATATCCATAGACATAGAGTGATGCACACACAAGATGATGTCCATGAAAACTTTTAGGTTACCTTGTCCCTTGTCTTACCAACAAGAGGGTTTGTGACTCCTTGAACTAGTGCAAGATGTGCAAGTTGATTGCACTTGTTCTTGCCAAAATGATAAGAGTGAAGTATGTTGGCGGAGTCACCCTCAAGAACTCTCTAGTTCTTCTTCTTTTGGATCCACACCATCTTGATGGGAATCCTTGGAGTTGTAGTCGTACTTGATGAAGTGGAACTTGAAGTAGTCTTGGGAATCCACTTGACTAAGGTCTTAGGAGCTTCTTCAAATGCATCAATTTCCTCTTGAAGCTTGTCCTTGCCTTTTTGCTTGTAGTCTTGTGGTGGAAGATCATCTTGAGCTTGTGTCCCTTGAAAGAAGTATCATACTTCTCTTGTTGAGGAACAAACTTTGTCTTGGGGTATTGATCTTCTTCCCACTCAACTCCATTGGCATTGAACTTTCGTTCAAAACCAACATCTTGATTCTTCCAGTGCATTCCTTGCTTGCGCACAATTTCCTCAAATTTCTTACTCCCGGCAAGGCTTTTGTACACTCCTTTCTCTATAATTCCCTTCAATAAGCTATTTTCTTGCTCAAGTATAACTTGGCTAAGAGAATCATTAGTGGAATCAAGAGAATTACTAGAAGCAACAATATTGGATTTAGCATGATCATTGTTACTGCTAGAGGAAGAATCTTTCTTGTTCTTGTTACTAGACTTGACTTGAGGCATGTAAGTGGATAAGAGTAAACGCTTGGCAATGTAAGAAGAACTTTTCTTGCGGAGATCATCATTGATTGCTTTTAAGAACTCATGCTCTTGCTCAAGATTGAGCTTTTCAAAGCGTAATTTCTCATGAGCTCTTAAAAGTTCTCGATGATCTTCGAAGATACTTTCATGAGCTAACTTAAGAGTGTTTAGTTCTTTAGTTAGAGCCTCAATCTTCTCCTTATCATTGTCATTCGTTTTATCTTGATTAGCATGATTAATTGACATTTCATCATAGTATTCATCACTAGAGTTGTCAACAAGCAAATCATCACCTAACAAGTCATCTTCATCACTATTGAAATCAACATACTCGGGGTGTGTTACCTTAGGACCTTTGGCCATGAAGCATCTTCCAATTCCTTCATTTGGTGAGTCAAATATGTCGTAGGAGTTGGTTGACACAAGTGCTAGACCGGCAACACCTTCATCTTGAGTATCTTCGGAGTCGGAGTGATAACTTCTCTCGGAGTGGCTGTCGGAGTCGGAGCCGGATACCCATTCACCAACATGAGCTTGATGTATTCGTTTTGTGTAGCTCCTTGATGATTTTTCCTTCCTTTCCGAATCCTTGCTTCTCCGTGAGTATCTTCATTCATAACGATCATCTCTACTCCTTCTCTCTCTTGGTGGTGATTCTTTGCTTCTTCTTTTTGGAGAATCTTCTCTTCTCTTGTAGGGAGCCGTACACTCATTTGAATAGTGTCCGGGTCTTCCACAACTGTAGCAGTTTCGCTCTCGACTAGAAGATCTTTTGTCATTGTAGTACCTTGACTTGAAGCTTCTATCTTTGCTTCTACTCTTGTAGAACTTGTTGAAGTTTTTCACCATTAAGCTCAATTCTTCATTGAAGTTTTGTTTCTCACTTGATGATGTAGGGGCTTCACATGAGGCTTTGTAGGCACCACTTGATTTTTTGTGAAGTTCCTCTTTATCCTTAAGTGACATCTCATGAGCAACAATTCTTCCAATCACCTCCGTTGGCTTGAGATCTTTGTAATTGGGCATCATTTGGATCAATGTGCACACGGTATCATATTTTCCATCCAAGGCTCTTAGAATCTTCTTGATGATGAATCTATCGGTCATCTCTTCACTTCCTAAGCCGGCAATCTCATTTGTGATGAGAGCAAGCCTAGAGTACATTTCAGCGACACCTTCACCATCCTTCATTTTGAACTTGTCAAGTTGACTTTGAAGCACATCCAACTTGGATTCCTTGACAGAGTCGGTACCTTCGTGCATATCAATCAAAGTGTCCCAAATTTCCTTTGCATTCTCAAGACGGCTGATTTTGTTGAATTCTTCGGGGCACAATCCGTTGAAGAGAATATCACAAGCTTGAGCATTGTATTGCAACATCTTCAACTCATCTGTGATAGCTTCACGGTTTGGTTCTTTCCCATCAAAGAAGTCACCGTGCAAACCAACACACACAATAGCCCAAACGGCGGGGTTATGTCCAAGAATGTGCATTTTCATTTTATGCTTCCAACTAGCAAAATTAGTACCATCAAAGTAAGGACCTCTACGGTGATAATTTCCCTCGCTAGACGCCATACTCTCCTAGGTTGTGAAACCAAGGTTATGACCACCAAAAGCTATGGAGATCAAAGCAAATGGAGACCAAAGCTCTGATACCACTTGTAGGATCGAAAGTATGTCTAGAGGGGGGGTGATTAGACTGCTTGACCAAATAAAAACTTAACCTTTTCCCAATTTTAGTTCTTGGCAGATTTTAGCTATTGTAGGACAAGTCAAGCAATCATCACACATTCAAGCAAGCATGCAAAGAGTATATTGGTAGCGGAAAGTAAAGCATGCAACTTGCAAGAATGTAAAGGGAAGGGTTTGGAGAATTCAAATGCAATTGGAGACACGGATGTTTTTCCCGTGGTTCGGATAGGTGGTGCTATCCTACATCCACGTAGATGGAGACTTCAACCCACGAAGGGTAACGGTCGCGCGAGTCCACGGAGGGCTCCACCCACGAAGGGTCCACGAAGTAGCAACCTTGTCTATCCCACCATGGCCATCACCCACGAAGGACTTGCCTCACTAGCGGTAGATCTTCACGAAGTAGGCAATCTCCTTGCCCTTACAAACTCCTTGGTTCAACTCCACAATCTTGTCGGAGGCTCCCAAGTGACACCTAGCCAATCTAGGAGACACCACTCTCCAAGAAGTAACAAATGGTGTGTTGATGATGAACTCCTTGCTCTTGTGCTTCAAATGATAGTCTCCCCAACACTCAACTCTCTCTCATAGGATTTGGATTTTGTGGAAAGAAGATTTGAGTGGAAAGCAACTTGGGGAAGGCTAGAGATCAAGATTCATATGGTAGGAATGGAATATCTTGGTCTCAACACATGAGTAGGTGGTTCTCTCTCAGAACATATGAGTTGGAATTGTGTATGTGTTCTGATGGCTCTCTCCACGAATGAAGAGGAGGTGGAGGGGTATATATAGCCTCCACACAAAATCCAACCGTTACACACAGTTTTCCAATCTCGGTGGGACCGGATCAACAAACTCGGTCGGACTGAAAAGGTAAACCTAGTGACCATTAGAGATTTTTGGTGGGACTGACATGCAACTCGGTAGGACCGATATGGTTAGGGTTTGGGCATAACGTAATCTTGGTGAGACCGATTACACAAACTCGGTGAGACCGAGTTTGGTAATAAGCTAACTAGAGAGTTGGTCAGGCAAACTCGGTGGGACCGATTTGCTCTTTCGGTGAGACCGAAAAGTTACAAAAGGGAAACAAAGAGTTTACATTGCAATCTCGGTGGGACCGATTCGCTCTTTCGGTGAGACCGAAAAGTTACGAAAGGGAAACAGAGAGTTTGCAATCCCATCTCGGTGAGACCAAGATCCCTATCGGTAGAACCGAATTGCTAGGGTTTGGCAGTGGCTTATGACAAGTGAAACTCGGTGGCGCCGGATGGAAAGAATCGGTAGGACCGAGTTTGGCTTAGGGTTTAGGTCATATGTGGATATGGGAAAGTAGTTGATGGTTTTGGAGCATATCACTAAGCACATGAAGCAAGAGGCTCATTAAGCAACACCTTATCCCTCCTTGATAGTATTGGCTTTTCCTAAAGACTCAATGTGATCCTTGATCACTAAAATATAAAATGAAGAGTCTTGAACTTTTGAGCTTGAGCTAATCCTTTGTCTTTAGCATTTTGAGGGTTCCACTTTCACATCCATGCCATGCCAATCATTGAGCTTTCCTGAAATAGTCATCTTGGAATAGCATTAGCTCAATGAGCTATATGTTGTTATGAATTACCAAAACCACCTAGGGATAGTTGCACTTTCATCTACGGATTCAACCCTTTGTCCCCATTGGACATTCTCCCTCTACCACTCCAAGAGCGCATCAATTTTGACGCAAGTGCACGTGTGACACATCTCAAGAAGGTGCATGAAGATACAAGAAACACCATCGAGTGCCAAGTTCAACGCCTTGCAACCAAGCTCAACTTCAACAAGCAACCTATGGTATTCAACACCGAATATCTCATGTGGCTACACCTTCGCAAGGACCGCTTTCCCCAAGAACGCAAGTCCAAGCTTCGACCACAAGTGGATGGACCCTTCAAGGTGCTTGCACGCTACAACAACAACGCTTACAAGATCGACCTCCCGCACGACAAGTACAACGTGAGCGACATCTTCAACGGCAAAGATCTCTCTTCCTTCCATGGTGATGAAGAATTTGATCCGAGGACGGATCTTCCCCAAGGGAGGGGAGATGATGCGGAGCATCCCAAGGTCATCCCCATGGACCTACCATCGTCTCACCAAGTGACTAGCGGACCAATGACACGAGCACGTGCAAGAGCTCTTGAAACTAAGGTGAACTGACTCCTCTCCGAACTACCACTTACCATGCATGAGAATTGGCTACTACCTCAAGCGGAAACCCTATGTGTGATCAGGTGCTTCGAGGAAGGCCACAGACCAACTACATTCAACGGACAAGATGGTGAGGACGCCAAGTCCACGGGACAAGAAGAACTGCTCGAAGTCCCCAGGCTCCGGACGACCGACGAACCCCAGATGTCTGACGACCTCCAGGCTCTGGATGTTCGGCCCTCTCTGGACGACCGACACTTCCATACCTGAGCCAAAACTACGGATTTCCGAAGCGCTACAGACGACCGACGACCTCCAGGCTTCGGACGTCTGGCCCCGACCAAACGTCCAACCGAAGTCCACCCGAACCGAATCTACGGACGTCCGACGGTCACCGGACGTCCGGCCCTCATGAGCCTCCGGACGACCGGTGACTCCCGGACGTCCGGCTCTTGTGCGCTGCCATGTGTTGGGCCGCAGCCCATGTACCCCCTTTTCGCCCCCTTTTACACTAAGACTATATATAGACCTCTCCCTCCTCCTTTCTAGGGTTAGCAAAGGATTAGCTCATATTTCGTGTGAGAGCTTTGCTCATCCACTTGGTTACCTTCTCCTCGGAGATTCGAGCCTCCACCGGAGAAGATCCCCCAAGCGGATTCAAGACCCCATTTAGGGAAGAACTCAAGACCTCCTCATGGAGAAGACCGGCTACCCTTGTATCGTCCTTAGTTGTTCGTGGACCGTGTATCTTTCCTTTTGTACTCAAGGATCTAGCACATGTGTCACTTGTTCTTGTTAGTTTGAGTGTCCCTCTCGTGTTTCCCCTTGTGTTTCCCTCGTTTTTCCCCTTGTGGTCTTCGTGTTCTTCGTCGGATCCGCTCCTTTCGTGAAAGAAAGGACAATTAGGGTTCCACCCTACATCAATACGCCATTGGACACATGGTGAACTCGCTCCTCTCCGAACTTTCACTTTCTACATGTGAGACATGGCTACTACCTCCGACGTGTGTGCTATGCATGATCAGGTACTTAGAGGAAAGCCACAGAGCCACCACATCCAACGGACGAGCTAGCGAGGACGCCAAGTACAAGGACCAAGAGAAGAAGCTGCCAGAAATCTTCAGCCACCAGACGACCGGTCTGGACCAGATGTCCGACGCCTAGAGTCTTCACCAGCCAGCCCAAGTCCCAGCCAGCGAGACCTACAGCGGTCAGACGACCGACGCTAACCGGACCTCCGACATCCTCCAGCGCCCGGACGACCGGCCCCGTCCTGAAATCCAATGATGGCTTTCCCGAACCAAAACGCCGGACGTCCAACAAGTACCAGACGACCAGACCCTCGCGAGCCACCGGACGTCTGTTACCCGTCGGACGTCCGACGCCTGTCTATGCACAGTGTATCGGGCCGAGCCCATGTATCCCTTCGCCCTCACTTACCCCTTCGTGGCCCTAGACTATATATACTCCTCCACCTCCACCATTTCAGGCTTAGCATTGGTTTAGCTCATTTTAGAGATAGAGCATTGCTCATCCACATCGGATCTACTCCACGAGAGAGACTGTGGCCCCTCTACGGAGAAGATCCATGTTGGATTCAAGACCTCCACACGGAGAAGAACATCAAGACCTCCTCACGGAGAATACCGGTTACCTCTTGTATCGTCTGTTGTTAACTTGGCATCTTGTATCTTCCTTTGTGTTCATGGATCTAGCGCGTGTGTGATCATACTTGTTGGTTTGAGTGTTCTCTTGTGTTCCCCTGTGTTTTCCCCTCGTTTCCCTCCTCGTGTTCTTCGTGTTCATCGCGGGATCCGCTCCTTTCATGAAAGATCAGCCTATAGGGTTCCTACCCTACATCACTGTTGCAACTCTTGCAAGAGCGCAACCAAGGCCAAGGCAACCAAGAGAGTCAAGGTTAATGGAAATTCAACAATCAGCCTCAGTTTGCTACACTCAACCAGTTTCTTGCAAATCAGCCAAAGCCCTTCAGCAATTGTGCCGAGACCATGGACACCGATGATTGGCCTGTGGACATCAACAAGCATTTTGAATGTAGCAATGTCAGACCTGGGGACTATGTCAAGTTTGCTTCTTTTCAGCTGAAGGACCAAGCAGCTGATTGGTATCAGCAGTACAAAGATTCCAGAGGGGGTCGAGTGATTACCTGGACTGACTTCTGCTGGGACTTTCGAGCTCATCACATTCCAACATGTGTTGTTGAGAGCAAGCGTGAGGAATTCCGCAATCTCAAGCAAGGAAGTGATAACCCACAAGTATAGGGGATCGCAAAAGCTTTCGAGGGTAGAGTATTCAACCCAAATTTATTGATTCGACACAAGGGGAGCCAAAGAATATTCTCAAGTATTAGCAGCTGAGTTTTCAATTCAACCACACCTGGAAACTTAGTATCTGCAGCAAAGTGTTTAGTAGCAAAGTAATATGATAGTGATGGTAAAGGTAACAAAAGAGTAACAAAAGCAAAGTAATGTTTTTGGTATTTTGTAGTGGTTGTAACAATAGCAATGGGAAAGTAAATAAGTGTAAACCAATATATGGAAAGCTCGTAGCAATACAAAAAAAGACACATCCATGACTTTTTGGGCCGAACGAAAAAAAATTATGTCATACATATGACACTTCTATGACGATAATTGTGACAAAACCCGGTATCATCATAGATGTGGTGGGCTCCTACTTCTATGACAAAAAATCATGACAGAAAATGGGCTTTTCATCCTGGGCGGGCCGGAGACGTAGCTGCATGACATTCTTTGGGTCGTCCATGACGGAAAAAACCATGGTAGAAGCGAGGGGGAGGAAAATTTCGGGGAGTTCCCGGTTACGGTGAGAGATCGGGGGCCGAGCGATGCGTGTTTCTCTCGTACATGTACGCGCATGTGTGTGAGGCGTTGGCTCTAACTGAACCCGAGCGAGGCGTTGGGCTCTAACTGAATCTGAGCGATTGCACTGCAGGCTACGCATTACTGAACCCGAGCGATTGATCGATGGCTGTTAACTGAACCCGATCGAGCGATTCCTTGGCTACTGCTGCTAACTGAAGCCGATCGGTGCTGCCTCTAGATGAACAGTGAGCGTTGCGGGGGGGTTTGGATGAACAGTTCCCGGTAGGGGTGGATGAACAGGACCCCGTGGTGTTGCCTCTGGATGAACAGGACCCCGATCAATTGAGCCGGTTGGGGCTGGATGAACAGGACCCCGTGGAGGGCTGGATGAATAGGACCACCCCGTGGAGGGCAGGATGAACAGTAGACGGTGGAGGGGTGCCCGTGGAGGGGTGGTTGAACAGGACCCCGTGGTGTGGAGGGCTGGATGAACAGTAGACGGTGGAGGGGTGGTTGAATAGTAGCCGGTGGAGTAGCGCATGGTGGAGGCTGGATGAATAGGAGCCCGTGGAGGCTGGAGGAGGTAGACGGTGGATGAACAGTAGCTCGTGGAGGCTGGAGGGGGTCGACGGTGGAGATGAACAGTATCCTGTGGAGTCCCGTTTTGCGGTACGCCACACCCCTCCCGATGAACAGGACCCCCGTTTCGACTGTAGCGCTCCAACACAAGTCGGTTTCCTTCGTTTTGTGGTACGCCACACCCCTCCCGATCAACAGGACCCCCGTTTCGGCCGTAGGAGGTCTATTTCCTCCGTTTTGCGGTACGCCACACTCCTCCTGATCAACAGGACCCCCGTTTCGACAGTAGGAGGTCCGTTTCCTCCGTTTTGCGGTACGCCACACCCCTCCCGATCAACAGGACCCCCGTTTCGACCGTAGGAGGTCCTTTTCCTCCTCTTTTGTCCAAGCCCTCCCGATGAACACGACCACCCATTCCGTTCCGACCCATGAACACGACGGCGACGCTGTTTCTCCGTTCCGACCCAGCCATGTACACGAGCCCTCGCCGTACGTATGCGCGAGTAGGCGTTCGAGACCCCGCCTGTATGTACACATACGTGGCCGTATTTTCTTTCTTGCACGCTGGCCGCTATACGTACGTGTACATGCTACGTGCGCGCCTCTACTACGACACGTGCGCGCCTCTACTACGACACGTGTGCGCCTCTACATCAACCAGTATGTACGTACACGTTCGCGACCAGAATGACAACGCTACGTACGCTTCGACCAGGTGGGTCCCGACTGTCAGGCACTTCCTTGCCTGCGAAGATGTAGCTGGTGGGTCCCAGCAGTCAGGGGGCGAATCGCTTTTTTTGCCCGGACGCACTTCCTTGCGTGCGAAGATGTAGCTGGTGGGTCCCAGAAGTCGGGGGGGCGGTGGGTCCCAGCAGTCAGGGGGGCGAATCGTTTTGGTTTTCTTTTTTTTTTACCCGGACGCACTTCCTTGCGTGCGAAGATGTAGCTGGTGGGTCCCAGCAGTCAGGGGGCGAGTCGTTTTTTTTGCTCGGACGCACTTCCTTGCGTGCGAAGGTGTAGCTGGTGGGTCCCAGCAGTCAGGGGGGAAACGTTTTTTTCACGAAATACGGTGGCCCGTCCGGTGGGTAACGGCTGTCAGGTGGAGGAATTATTATTTTCCGCGTAATAAGGAGGCATTTCCTTGCTGTCGCCGTGGACCCAGCTGTCAGCCTCTCCACATATAGTCGACCTCCGATGGAAGTCGTTCCTTGACCATGTTGACCACGCCGCGCCGAGAGCACCAGGGCGGTGGATGACGGCGAGGCCTAGGAAGGGGACAACGCGGAGCCGGTGAAGATGCGGCAGTGGATGCCCACGCGGAGAGGAGTATGAGGATTCACTCGTTCGGCTGCGGTGTGAGGCTGCCGTCGCCGCAGGGCTTGGCCAGCGGTGGGAATAGTAGGGGCGGTGAGGCCTCCACGGCAGCACAGCCGGCCACAGGAGGCAGGAGCAGGCAGCATGACCGACGCTGCTTTGGCCGGCTGGAGCAAGAAGACCAGAGGTTGAAGAAGCACTACGGTCGTTGGATGGACATCGTATGGTCACTGCATCTAGAATCGTTTATATTGACTAAGTTGACGATGCCCTTGGTACATCAACTTAGTAGGCCCACAGGTCAGCTTCCGAAACGGTGCGCCATAGATGTCAGGGGGAGGAATCATTTTTTGGGCGGGTGAAGCTAGAATATCCGAGATTGAAGAAGAAGCACGGCATCCGGTGGATGGACATCCAACGGCCACTGCTGCTAGAACCGTGCGTTGACTATAAGTTGACAAAGCCTTGCGTACGCGTCAACTCTGTTTTTTAGGGGACGCGTCAACTTTAAGGCCAGAAGTGTGTGGTAGAGAACTTATAGCTCATTTGAGATTTGTAAGAATGTGTAGCCCATTTTTGAATTCTAATGGAATTTACTACAGCCCATTTATAGTTTGTTAAAAGTACAGCCCATTTCAACCAACTGTTCAAAACAGAATTCAATAAAATTTCCCACATTTTGATGGGATCCGAAATATTTTTATCCCGAAATTTCTAGTCAGTTTAAATAAATTTATATTATGTAAAAATCCAACGAAACATTGCGCTCGGAACAATTAATGAAATTAAAATTTTCAATATCCAAAAATAATATTTTATAAAGTAATCACGTGTTTGGTGCATTTTTTTATAGTTACTGCCCAATTTTTATAATTACATCCCATTTATTAATTCTTAAAGCCCATTTTCTTGATAAGCCTAATGCATCCCTCCTAGGAAAGATTTGCAGCCCAGCGGGGCAGAGAATAACAACTTGACCTTGCCTGGGTATTCCTAAAAAAAAGTATAGCTGGGCTAGCCATTTTCAGCTTGAAAAAAATTAATATCTGGGCTAGACGGGCCACAGCCCGCCCAGTTAATACCTGCAGCGATGTTTTTGTTGTTGTTCAGAGGAAAAAATTAATATCTGTGTTAAACATCGAAAAACTCTGCAGTGCTCACACCTCAAAAACACAAATACTGCTCGAGCTGCTTGGTCCCAGCTGTCGGCCGCTTCTTGTGCAATTCTCTCATTTATTGACTACTACATAGGTTGACAATGGTGTGGGACCGTGATGTCAGGAAACCAGGGGGAAGAAAAATAAATTACTCCAGCGAGTGCTTCCACCTCTGCCTCGTTGTCTCCCGTGGAAACCCCTTTCCTCCCATTTTTTTGCTCGGGCAAGGACCAATGCATGCAGCACGTCCATGCAGTTATTAGGCAAGAAATAAAAGCGCTTTGCATGCTATGAATTACGATGGCCTGCATGGGTAGCTAATAAGGCATCCTCTTAACTGCTGTGATTAAATGTTGTGTTTAGAAGAGAGAAATATTCTTCTTTTCCACCAATCTACTTGCACCTAGGTCATGATGCACCTTCTAATACGACTTATTCACCTAGACGGAGGGAGTATAGTTTTATACACATATATATATAATAAGGTGGCACTTGCATACGTGAGGCTATGGACCTGGTGGGTCCCCATTATCATCCTCTCCAAGTAAAGTCATCTCCTCGCCCGCGCGCGCTTTCCGCCCGAAACAGTCAGCGCTGCCCGCCCCGCTTCCCGGTGCAGGCGATTGCTCCGCCTTCAAACGACACAAGTGTCGTCCGTCCGTCCATCTGCTGCCCACATTAATGATACGCGGTTGCCGAGGCGGCTACTCCGGCGCCACAGGTCTGTCCCTCCGCCCGCCCACCATTGCTATATAAACTGTTGCGCCGGCCATAGCCGCAGTCATCCGCCTCCGTTCCCTTTCTCCTGTCCACACCACTACTTCCCACCATGGCTTCATCGCGCTCCAGCGCTCTTCGGGGCGAGTGGACGACGGACCACAAGGAGATGGCAGCCATTGCTATCGATCGGCTGGCCGGCAGGCAGCCGGAGGACGACAACGTCCCAATGGAGAACATGGTAGTCGACGAGCCGGCGCCAACCCCCTCCTCCGCGCCATCCTTGCCGGTGCATTGCACCATGACCATCGGTGAGGCCCGTGCCTAATATATGGACAGTGTGAGGCAGATGCGTCAGGAGCTGTTCCGAGAGGCACAGGCCGAAGCCGCCTACAACCACCATCTCCTCCAGGAGCACCTGCAGGCGGAGGGGCAGATCGCCGCGGAGCGGGCGGAGCAGGAGGCGCTGCTCGACTCGTACCGCTCTTCCTGCAAGGGCCGCCTCGAGTGCTAGCGATACCGCATGCGGGTGGCGGAGGCTGTGGCCGCCTACAAAGAGGCTAGCAAAGAGGGCGATGAAGCGGGCGAGGCGCTATTTGGCGAGACCGAGGACGAGGCAGAGGACAATGCCGGCTCTGACGAGTCCCCGCTCTGCTGGCGTCGATGAGGCCCTGCTCCACCGAGGCCCCGCGGCGCCAACAACGAGGCAGAGGACACCGCCGGCTCCACTGAGGCCCCACCCCGCCAACAACAAGGCAGAGGTCATCGCCGGCTCAGCCAAGGCCCCACCCTGCTGGCAACGCGGGGGAGGATTTCCACCGCTCCGCTGAGGCGCCGCCCGCCGGCAACGAGACAGAGGACATCGCCGGCTCCGCCGAGGCCCCGCCCCGCTGCCAACGAGGCCTTGCCACACAGAAAACAAGGAAGAGTAGAACACGGTAGGTCGACGCCGCTCGGGTCCAAGTAAGGCCACTGCTGCTACCCTCCTGTTGAAGCCAAGCTAGGCGGGTTGACCATTGACGGCCGGTTAGCTTCTTGGCGGTGACGTGGAGTCGGGGAGTTCTGCTGGAGAATAATGCTGCTTCTACTTAACTGCTGGTGCAGTTGGCTGACTGACACATGGGCCCAACAGGCCACATGTCAGTTACGCAACTACACCTGCAGTTAAGTCACTGAAGCTTCTGCTCGGCTCAGCGGGACACAGGTGGGTAGCTTCGCTTAATTAATTATACCTCCTTCGTCACCAAGCTTCCTCCTTCGTGGATCTCATTGGCACTCTTGATGTGGAAGAAAAGGCGAGAGCAAAGGACACGCATGCTTGAGGAATTGAGGGAGGATCTAGTGCCAATATGGTACAGAAGAACTTCCAGCCCCACAAGTTCAAGAACAAGGGCAAGTTTGATGGTAAAGCAAATTTTGATGGGAAGAACAAGGCTGTGCAACACACGAACTTCAAGAAGAAGAATGACAAGAAGAAAGGTGTTTGTCATGTGGTGATCCTGATCATTGGGCTCCTAGTTGCCCTAATCGCTATGAAAAGCTAGGCCGGTTAATTAATTATACATCCAGCACACCCCTTTATAGTTGAAATGTAATGAAATCCGGCATGTTTATATGAAATCCGACCGTGTATGAATGAATTTATTTCGATTAGTTCAAATTCTTGTATCACTGGCATTGGATGAACATGCAAAACAATACATACTAGCATTATTCCCAGGGTGATCACCTCGTTTGCAGCAGTTTCACATGTACTCCCTCCGGTCCTTTCTAGTCTGCATACAAGTTTTGTCTACAGTCAAAGTATCTCTACTTTGACCAATCTTATACAAAAAAGTATGCACTTACACAATGTGCAAATTAAAAAGGAACAGAAGGAGTACAAAGAGTTTGAGCAGCTTTTTAGCGTTTCTGTACATTGCAATCAAACACACAGGCCTGGCAATCCATAGAGAACATTCAAAACAATCGATGATTATGCATCTCAGCGACTCACATGTCAGAGGCAATATTTACTTCACAACTAAAGAATAAAGAAAAAATTGATCGACGCTGCAGACAGCAAAGGGCGTCCCATTCGAAAATATCAAATGCATGTCTTGTTAAAATCAATGAGCAAAATTTGACAAGGTTGTCCCATTCCAAAATATCAAATGCCTGCGATTGTGGAATGGATAGGGTTTGCCATCAGTTCGGACATTGACATGGCAACTCGTGCTAAATAAACCAGTTGTTCTTTTTGTGCAGTTCAACCAAATTCGCGCGTAGCTTGTATGATTTCGCCCTTATATGTTGCAACGCCTTGAACTTATCGGCACCTCCTTTCTTGTGGTGGAAATGAATGATTCGATGTATTCATGAACATTTTGTGCAGTTCCCATTGAAATCAAGCTGAGCACCCCTGTTTGCACAAATACAAAAAAGTGATTAGTATAGAGCAAACTGTACTATGAATTGACAGTTTCAACAGGCACATACATGGTCCATGTAGAGCACACTTTTAGAAAAATGGAACTCACCAGAAAGAATCCTAGAACAACAGCAAAAAATGGAGATTTTGTCAGTCCTTCTGAGCTGAAGTTAGTTTGGTCTTGTGGGGAGTAATGTAACCATCCTTCAACTGCTCCTTCTGATGATAAGATAGATAGGGCTTCTTCATCCTCGCATAATCGGAACTAGTCACTTCACGTACTCCATATTCTTCTTCAGAGGAAGATGATCCTGTTGTGCAACGACAAGAGGACTACTAAATGCTACCATCACTGTTTGCTCAAAAAAAGGAAAGGAAATATTTAAAACAGCACAGATGAAGCACTTCTCAAGGACAATACCACTTTTTCATGACAGTATCTAAACAGTAGCACAACACCAATAGAGATGACAAAGCTCAATCATATGGATGAAATCAGTGGGCGAGTACCAACCTTTGTCAGGAGGCTTATTGTGTAGAGCATACAGATGAAGCATCTACGGTGGTGGCCAAGCTTACTATATACGCCTCAATTATTTTAATGTTCCCAACATCTTCTTGTGCAGTTCCACTAAAATATATGGTATCTTCAAAGAAGATCCTTGTTTGCACAAGTAGAGATAATTACATATTACATTAAGAGTGGCATCAAATCAGTGGCAAAACAATTGCTCGTTCCAGCCATAGCAATAAATTAAGATGCAAAACTATATCATTACTTGTGCCATCACAGTTCCAGTGCTTCATTACAGCACCGAGAGTTGAATTTTGTTTTTCTTCCCCTTGTTCTTCCCCTTCATCACTTGGTTCAATAACAAACAAGCTTCGCCTTCAATGTAAGATTTGGCATGTCAATTAGGGAGCACAAGTATAGTACTAAACTTAATTTTCTGATGAAAGTGGCAAAATACAGGCCAGTAGTTGTGAAATATCCTTATCTTACCTCAATGAGATATTATGGTGCACATATAGATTGGAAGTCTTGTCTCCATTTGTGCAGTTCACTAAAATCAAGCAACATTATCGTACAAGTAGCACAAAATATGAATGCACACTGCAGAATCATGTGAAAGAAGGCTAGTAATGACCTCTCATGATGCGGAATTCAAACAACTCATAAGAAGAAGATCTGAACCAAAGTCGCCTTAACGGATAGGAAGTAAGATCTCCTCTTGTGCAGTTCCACTAAGATCAAGCAATCAAGCAACGTTATTGGTGTGACATTTTGGTTGAACTACACAAAACACTCTTAAAACAAAAGTGTTTTGTGCAGTGCAACAAAAGGTCACAATGGCAACGAGGTGAAGCAGATAACCCTGTTTACATAGAGGTGCAAAGGAAACAATTAGTGGTAAATAATGGTGGATGACACAGAAGCCAACAAAAAGAAGCATCTACCTTATCTAAATGGGAAAGAAAGCAAGACAGTAGCATTTCTCAAACGGTGGCATTGATTAATATTAACATAGAGATTATATTAACAATAAAATTCGTTAAACATGTAATTTGCTTTTAACTGTGGCATTGCATCAATTTTGCAGCGGCATTATTACAGGGTGTTTGTTTACAGGGACATTTTGGTGTAGGGACTAAAAAACTCCATGTCAGTCCGTGTTGGTCCCAGTTTTGTTATCAGACGCCTTTCCCTATGTGAGCGCAGCAAATCTAGTCCTGCTCAAACTCTACAGCCTTGTCCCTTCCTTTCCTTTTTGAACTAGTACTTTCGCCCCTTCCTTTCCTTTCTGAACCACTCCTAGATTTATGCGATACAACTTTCCCCGCTACTTTCCCCCATTCCTTTCCTCTTTGAACCACGTCCTAGATTAATGCTATACAACTTTCCCCCTTCATTTCCTCTTTGAACCACGTCTGAGATTCATGCTATATACAACTTTTCCCACTCCTTTCCTCTTTGAACTGCGTCCTAGATTCATGGTATACATGCAGCTAGAGAAATGCATGTGGAGTAAGTAAATTATACCTTAAGGTTCTTGGGGCGTGGTTCGGCGGGCGATGGGACAGCAGCGAAGAAGAAGGGGTTGGAGGCCCTCCCGCGCCGTCGCCAAGTGGAAAGTGAACAGCTGCGCCGGTAGTCCCTCGCCAACGGCGACAGTGTTAAGCCTCCTTCCCTTCCCGGCGGACGGATCCTGCCGGCTCTTTGAGCAGCAGTGAGGGGAGAGAGAGGCCAACAAAGTCTTGTTTAGATCTGGAGAGGGCGAGAGAGTGTGAAGAGAGCAACTACAAGCGTTGAGGCTCCAGCGGGAGAGGGCGAGAGAGTGTGAAGAGAGCAACTACAAGCGCTGAGGCTCCAGCGTGTATATATATACTGGAGAGAGAGTGTGAAGCGTGCAAACCCTAGAAAACATTTTGACCAGTCAAAGAATCCTCCTGGCACAAATTATGCTCAAGTGTAGTTATCGAACCCGAGACCTCAAGTTTGATGAGCCAACTGGCTAACCAGCTACACAACCCTCCCGTTATGTTCAACGAGAGGGAAATAACCTTTTATACATTACTGAATCCTTATTATAACATGCACACAAATTTTGGGCACTTGTATTCGACTTAAGTCAGTGTGCCACTGTATCTCGTATACTTACTACTCCCTCCGTCTAGGTGTAATAAGTCATGTTAGAAGGTGCAACGGGACCAAGGTGCGTGCGTGTGCGTGTGTGTGTGTGTGTGCGTGTGTGTTTAACACCATGTGTGTGTTAGAGAGAGCGACAGATCGACCTACTCCTACAAAGAGATGTTGTGTAGTGTACGATTTTAGCCGCGAGAATCGGTGCATCCTCTCGTTTCCGGGCGTGTCCGGTAGGGACATGCGGACAGCTGCCACGGCCGCTCCTGACCAGCCTGGCCCACTCAAAGCCCCTCCATCGCCCGCACGCGCTTCCGGCCCAAAACGGTCAGTGCCGCTCCAAAGAATCGGTGCCGCATTCATGCCCCGGCAGAGCGGACGCGACCTCTCACTGGTGCAAGAGTGATGGTTGCTTTGTCCGTCCAACTTACTGCTGGGTCTATGTGATTTGACGGCTCATTGGTCTTTATTACTAAGGTCGTAGGACTGCTGGATGTCCCACGCTTTCGGCGAAAGGAGGTATACCTACTAGATTACAATTTTCTCCATTCTTACAGTGGAGGCGTGCAAGAGCAGTGGAAACACGCAGGCTCAGTGATCCGCATGTGGTTCATGGTGAAATCTCTACAAAGACTTATATTTAGGAACGGAGGAAGTACTAGTATAGTACGTACTATATTTTATCAGCGAGATAAATTTGTACAATGCTATGAAGTTTCCAGCTTCTGTTACATGTATCTTGCATCCAAGGTTGCCCGTTGCAACATTTCATCAAATACAAAGGAGACTAACATGCATGCTATTGCATCTCAATGATTGACAGATCATAGCAAATATGTACTCCCTCCATTCCAAAATAAGTTTCTCAACTTTGTGCAAACTTTGGTACAAAGTTGTACTACTACTAAAGTTGACACTTATTTTGGAACAGAGGCAGCTAAAGAAAAAAACGATCCATGCAGTCCCTAGCCCTTGAACCGTGAACCCTGACCAGGCTTCAATTTGCTGGCAACGTTCGAGCTTCCTCATAAATGAAGTTTGCAACCTTTTGACCATCGGATCATTTTGTGCAGTTTCACCAAAATCGAGATGAGCATCCCTGTGGCAAAGAAATTGAACAAGCGTGATTAGAATAAGATTACTGGGACTAGTTGATGAGTCATAAACTCATCACAAATACAGTACATAGAAGCTAGTAGAGGTATGTGCGGGGAAAAGAAGTAGAGAAATATCCACAGGGAGTGATGTGGGTAGCTGGAGCAGTGGTGCAAGCCGGCTATAAAGGGAGTTGTACCTGAGGGACGTAGCTCAACCTTGAGGAGGGCGGTGGGAGGCGGCAACTGCCCGCGTCGCGGCAGTGAGCAAGGGACGAAGGCAACCTCATCGGCTTTGTGAGAGAGAACGGCGGGGACCCCTGATCGGGACGTGCTGACAGTGGTTTTTCGCTTTCGGCAACGGCCACCGCATCTACACTAAGCATCCACCCCTTCCCCAAGCAGACATGATCCATCGTGATATTAGAGATGTGGCCACGGTCGTTTTGTGCGAGAGAGTGTGAAGAGAGCAACCCCAGCAAGCAACCATGTAGGCTGGCCCGTCCTGACTATGTATATAGTGGAGCGGTTTCCTTTTCTCTCCATATGAACCTATCATATTGTGTACGTGCCACTGAAGAAAAAAACTTTATTTGTAAATGATGCGTCACCTACTACTCGTTCTCCTATAACCTTGCGCTTGGCATCTCCAAGATATTAACCTTGTGATTGGATCTTCGCCTCTTCGGGAAGTCGAGCAATAATGGTAGTGCAGTATATATCGTTTTGGCTATATGAGACCGAATGAATTGCTGCACGTCCACCACGTGGGCGAGGGTCGAGGGGCGAGGGAGAGTGCTACATACGGAGCAAAATGAGTGAATCTACACTCTAAAATACGTCTATATACATCAGTGTTTGGAGTATGTACTAGTAGTTCATATTGAAATCTACTAAAGGACATATATATTCCAAACAATATGATAGTATAATCTCTATAACCAAGGTAGTAGGGACGAGGAGTAAACGGAGGGAGTAGTAAAATTTTCTCCTCGGGCTGCGAGCCACCGCGCGCGTGGGCGAGGGAGCGGGCGTAAGGTGTGGTAAGCAAGCTTCACCTCATCCTGCAAGCCACCGCGCCCGTGGGCGGGGGAGACGGCGTACTAAGCAAGCTTCTCCTCGTTCTGCGAGTTGACGGGACACATCAAAAGTACTCCAGTGTATAGAGCCTTGCCTCTAAGGTAGGCCCCACATGGTTTGCCTCTTTTTTTAACATAACACGTCAAGTCGCAATTTGTTTGTTCACCCGTGGTAGACGATCCTCCCTCCACCAAGTGGACAACCAGTACACGTGCCAAATTACCACGTGGGCTGCCTTTTTCATACAGAAATGAGCTCCACCGTGTACCCGCGCGGGTGTGGTTGGGAAAGAGACGGAAGTATGTGCGCCGTGCATGCACCTCTTCTCTTCGTGAACGTCCCCCACCTACGTGGGGTGTGTGAGAGAGATACAAACCACGTTCGTGAGTGTTTTTTGTTTTGGGGTGGGGGTGGGGTGGGGGTTGATTTCGTGAATTATTTGTGGGAATATGTGTCGATGACATCTCAAACAAAATTTTGCATGCAATGTGTGTGAAATGGAGGCCTATCCATATCATACATAGAGGGTCGGGCAATCCACGAGAAGAGAGGGAGGGGTCATAGCTATCAATAGAGTCAAAGAGAGGATCAAGTGGGTGGGTGCGAGATTGATGAAGAGAGCCATCGAAATTGTTTGTGTGTAGAAGTCAAAGATATAGGGCGACTAGCCTACCGGAACGTTAGAGGGCACACGTCAAGTTTGTGTGTGGCAGGGAGACATGACTAGAGCGCTCTATGTATCGGTGTGTGGGGGGGGAGGGGGTGGTGGGAGGGGTAGGCAGAGGCCTAACTATAGAGGTAGAACGAGTCGTATATGTGTTGGGAAGGAGAGACCTACCTATGTCTTGAGGGAGATAGGTCGACATCCATACATAACTGAAGGACGGGAAATATGATGGGACAGAGAGAGAGAGAGGAGCGAGAGAGGGAGGGAGAGGGGTAGAGTGTTGGATGGGTGATGGAGTTGCTTCTAGAAGATGGTGGGAGAGGCCTACTAGACAAACTGAGGGTGGAACTGCAATGTTATCAATAAGAGTGGGGATGTGTTTCTGTGTGTGCATGTGCGTGATAGATCTGCCGGGATGCATCCATGGATGATGAAGGGGAACCATGTGTTTGGTAAGCAAACCTAACTAGATCGGTAGATCAATTGTTGTTTGTCGGAGGAAGGGAGAGACACAACTAATGAGGTAGGTCGATTGACGTGTGGGTAAAAACGAGTTATAAGGACCTAGCTAGCTATATGTATAGCGAGAGATCGGTCGGTGTACGTCCATTTGTTAGAGGCAAATAAGGCCCGGCGAGATGGATAGACAGAGAGAATGGAGCTAGGAGGTGGTGCAAGAGGCCCAACTACTAGCTAGATAGGGGGAGGAGTGTGCAGTTGTGAGAGCGATGAAAAGAGGGGCGAGAGTTTACACGTGTGTCTGACCGTATGAGAGACACGAGGCAAGGACACATAAAGGAGGAGATTGAAGGTGTGTTTGTATGTTGTAGGCAGGCACCGCTGGAGAGGTTTATCGATCGGTGTGTGTCGGAAAGGAGTTGTGGAGACTCTGGGAGAACGACCTAAAGAAAAAATGAATGTGCCAGGTGGATAGAATGCCGAGGGAGGGGGAGGGCGAGGAGGGCATGTGCATGCACGAGAGAAAGTTAGTGGTAGCTACAAAGGTTAGAGGATTGTGTGGGTGTAAGAGACTAACAAAGATCATAATTTGATATGAAAGCGGATTCATATATTTGAATAGGAGATCATAGTGTTTTAAACATTGCATGCATGAATATAGCGGTGATACACGTGCTGTGCACATGTTATACCATAATGTGATAATGCATGGCGTTTGCAACTCACAGCTAAATACCGAACAATCTAAACCATACTATACATCAAACAATCTCACATTTTATTTGAATTTGTGATAATGTGTGGCGTTCACTGCTTACAACTAAATATCAAACAATCTAAACAATACTATATATCGAACATTCTCACATTTTATTTGAATTTGTGGTAATGTGTGGTGTTTGCAACTCACATCTAAATACTTGTAGGCGTAGGGGGCGGGGCACCATACATAATGTGATAAACACATTATACATATGAGACATGGTTTAGATTATGAAGATCTAGCTAGAGCTAGAAATGTAATGTGATTTGAAATCAAAATAAAGTGGATTCAAAAAATCTAGTTGGAGTTCATATAGGAGTACACATAGTTCATATGTAACTCGAGACTAATCATGTGGTGTGCTGTGAAGATAATACACAAACGATGGTTTAACTTGACAATAATGATGATTGTAGATCTTATTAAAACAGAGAAACGAATTCAAATGCTTTGACTTCACAACAATCATTACTGTAGATCTTATTCAAATAGAGAAACGAATTCAAATTTAGTTCATATTGAAGCGGTAGTATATACGTTTGGAATGCACTAAAACGTTCATTTGAGTAGTAGGTTGCATGCATTATACACGTAGCGAAATATTTTAATTGAACATAACATGAATTCAAAGTTTTGAATGACATTTGTAGGGCGCATTGATTTGGGACAGTACATGTTAGGCTTGTCCGAAAATTTTAACCCGCGCCTTGTTAGCCCGAAATATTTAAGATATATCTTTGTCTCGTTGTGCTCCGACAACTCCCTCCATCTCAACCCGCGCCTTGCTATTCCGAAATTACAACGCGTGCGAAAACTCCCACCTCCTGTGAAATCCTGACACACGAAATGCCCGTGGTACCCCTGAACCGAAAGAACCGCCTCAAATCGGTGGGGGTACTTTGGTAACTTACCCCACATTTTGGACAAGCGCGTCTCTAAGCCATGGTTCCCCACTGCCATCCCATCCGCCCACCCATTCGTACACCGAGGCCGCGAAAACCCACGACGAAACCCCACACCCTGCTCCGTCCGCCACCCAGCCGGAGCCTCTTCCCCGACGACGTCGTCCACAGCAACACCTCGACGTCCCTCATCCATCATACCGGATGAGGATCCTCGTTGATCTCATCGTCCCGCCGGTTCAGCCACCCCGTCCTCCACCTCCAAGGAGCTGCCCCGACGTTCCCCTCGTCTTTCATGCCACCTCCATTCCCACACCGCCTTCTTCACCTGCACCACCGGAAGAGCATCATCATCACCGTTTCCTCGGATGAAGCTGCGGCCTAATCGGCGCCACCAAAGAGGTTGTACACTAATCGCCGCATTTTCTTCTTGATTCGATCTCACGGTGCTGCCGGCGCTCGGTCCCGAGCCGACACGGCGTGGCTCCATCCACGGCGGCGTCGCCGGCCACTTCCTCCACGGCGTCGTTCCCTCGGCGGCAACGTCCACATCAGTAGGACCTGATGCTGCTTTAGCTCTCGCTCGCGCTGCTGCTCTGCTCTTGCTCTCGGTCCCCTGCCTGGTCTGCTCTTGCTATTGCTCTTGCTCGCGCTGCTGCTCTTGCTCTTGCTCTTGCTTGTGATGCTGCTCCGATTTAGCTACACTTCAGTCGACTAAATCGACTTTTGGGTCAGTCGATTTTCCGGTGGTGGGGGGCTCGTCAGGGTGAAGGAAGAACCAGCCGCAGCGGGGAGGGGGGCTCACCGGAGAGATACCCCACTATCTATCTTAGGGTTCAGGATGGGGGCGGTGGTCGCCAGCGGTGGCAGGGCGTTGGCGGGGCGGTGGCCTGGGGATCACCGGAGAAAAAGCTCGACATGGGGTGGCCTAGAGGGATGGCCGGGGCAGTGGCAGACCAGCGGTGGGGAGTGTTTTCGGGGCGGGCGGGCGGCGCACCGCCGGCCGCGTGCGGCGGGGGGCTGCCGTTTGGCCGGCTCAGGGGGTGGAGGTTGAAGATGAACCGTAGGCCCTTGATTTCGTATCCAACGGCTGCAAAATCGACTGACCATAGATGAAAAAGTCAGTCGACCGACGTGTAGCCTCACCTTGCTAGTGCGTTCGGTTTCGACAGCAAAATTCAGTTTCGACAGCAAAATTTAGTTTCGACAGTTAAGTTCAATTTCGACAGTTAAGTTCAGTTTCGACAGTTAAGTTCAGTTTCGACAGTTAAGTTCAAAGATGAGCGGCTGATGTATTTTACATCTAGCACTTTGTGGTTATGTATTTTACGTCATGTATTGGAGATGCTATTAGAATTCCACTCAGGTTAACGTTGTTCGTTGTCTCTCTTGTCCTGCTTCAGCCTCTGCGTCGTACAACTCACCGGAGCTGCTCCAACGACGAAACCCTCCATCACAACGGAGCAGTACCTCAGGCTCCATCTCCAGATGCCTAAGATCTTCTTCCCCTCCTCCGTCAGCCAAGTCAGCCGGAGCATCCGCACCGGCCAACCCAATCACGCTGAGATCTACATGGCTTCGCCAAAGAGGTTCTACACTTGTTGCATCTCTTTTTACTCTACATGTTATATATATTGTCCACTGAGCACACGGATTTGTTCCTTTAGTGTCTCCTTGAAAGAAAAAACGTAGGAATTTTAATTTTCACTTGTCCTCCTTTTCAAATTCCTATTCATGAAGCACAAGACTAAGAGATAGTAGCATAATAGCATTATAACCATACATTTTCTTGTGGTTTGACTTAATGTCACCATGCTTCTTTGCATCATGTGATCTTCCAATTGTTGTGAATCAAACACCCAGATTGGCAGAAATCCTGTGTTTTTAAATTCTGTGTTTTGCACGTGCATTCCTATCCTATTCCTGTCTATTTCCTATCCCTGCATTGTTGGAATCCTCCAATTCAAACGAGCCCTTACAGAATTACTTCTCTTACAGATAGTTGTCAAAGAAAACCTTGCGTGGTTTGTCCCGCTCCTGCTGCGACGTCGTCCACCCCAGCTCAGCTGCTCCAACAACAGAAGGGTCCAGCACAGCAGGGATCCGGCCTCCAGACTGTCTTTCGCCCCTCAGATCTTCTTCCCTGCCACTGGCAGCCATGAAAACTGCACTACCATCATCAACCGAGCAGATGACCTCGAGGACTACACGGGTCCGCAAGAGAGGTCTCACTCTTTCGTGTCTGCTTACGTTATGCATCGCTTAATATTACATGCTACTTTATCGTCCTGTTCACCGATTAGACTCTGAGTCAGCTCCAAACTAATGGTCAAACTTGAGTTTTTAAATGGTTGTGGGGTACATATCGGGGCCGCTATCAATAGTATCTATCTACTATCTGGTTAATCTCCGGTGTCTACTATGAGTTTCATGTTGGGTGGGAAACAAACAGTAGAAGCCATTATCTGTATTTTTTAACTGAAGCCATTATCTGCCTGCTATTATTGGTTTTGGGTCTATCCACAGGTTGCTACCATCACTCTGGATTTCTGCATGCACTCCTTACATAATCTCACTATGTTTTATTCCTATGCATGACAGTTATTGTAAACAATGGAACTGAACATGTAGAGCAAAAGAGACGAGCCTTGCGTGGCAATAAAATTTCATGCAGACGTCGCTCCATGGTAGGCGCAAGGCAGCCCCCCCCTCCACGCATTTCGGATTGTAATCGAGAGGAAGATATCTGTTCTGAGGGGGATTCAGAAGGAGAAGACAACTCCTATTTACCCCCTGAGGTCTTCGCTCTAACTTGGCATGCTGATGTTGGTTATATCATGCATATGGTGTCTTGCATTGCTTACTTTATACATCAAATATGTCATCTGCTTAGTTTAGACATCCTTTGTGCGAATGCCATCTGTTTAGTTTATTCATCGTTTATGTGAATTATGCAACGCCATCTTGTTTAGCTAGGCATCATATATGTGAATTTTGCAATGCCATCCTGCTTAGCCAGTCATCTTATATGTAAATTATATCAGGCCATCCTTTTTTTGGTTACATATTACATTTGTCAAAAATGTTATTACATTCAACTGCTCTTCGTGTGCATCAGCCATTTGACACGGTGATGGCAAATTCTGGAGTGAAAACAAGGTCTTCAGAGCAGACTATGCTATCTGACGAAGCGCATATCTCGCTGGTTACGGATAGCTCCTCAGAGGAGGATTCAGAGACAGATGACCAGTCCTATCCCCCCCCCCCCGAGGTGTATGCTCTAACTTGGCAGGGTTATGTTGCTCATATCGTGCGTATGGTGTCTCGCATTGCTATGTCATTTGATTAGTTTAGACATGCTTTGTGTGAATGCCACCTGTTCAGTGTCTAATTACCATATATGTGAATTATGCATTGCCATCTTGTTGCAAGACATTATATATGTGAATTATACAATGCTATCTTGTTGCAAAGGCATTATATATGTGAATTATGCAATGCCATGCTGTTTAGCCAATCATCATGTATGTGAATTATATCATGCTATCATTTTTTTGTATTACGTGTTCCATTTGTCGACAACGTTTGTATATTCAACTACTCTTCCTGTGCATCAGCCATTTGAAGCGGTGATGGAAGTATCTGGAGTGAAAACAAGGTATTCAGAGCAGACAATGCTACCTGCTGAAGCAGACATCTTGCTGGTTACAGAGAGCTCCTCAGAGGAGGATTCAGAGACTGATGACCAGTCCTATTTTCCCCCTGAGGTCTATGCTCAAACTTGGCAGGGTTATATTACCCATGTCATGCATGTTGTCTTCGTTGCATAGTTTTTACATCATATATGGATTGCCATCTGCTTACTTGCTTACTATATAAATCATATATTTGAATTATATCATGCCATCATGTTTACATAGTACATACACATCATCTATCTGAATTATGGCATGGCAACCCATTTAATAAAGACATCATATAGTTATATCATATCATCCTGTTTAGTGTTTACAGTCATCATATTTTGAATTATGGCATTCTATCCGTGAATGTATGTGAATTATGGCATGCCAACCTATTTAATAAAGGGACAATTCCATTTCTGCCCCTAACTGGAACCCACTACTCAAATTTGCCCCTAATTTCAACGTGTGCTCAAATTTGCCCCTCTGCCGTTAGTTGCCCTTATAGAAATGCCCTTCTGCACCATTACCGTCTGGTCAAACAGCTTTGACCATCTCGAAAAAATAGCAAAAAAAAGTCAAAAAAAACTGAAAATTTGTGGGATCAAAGGTACTCAGGTTCGCAAGGTGCGTGCAAATTTTCATGTTGTTTGGACATTCTATGAGCTCGTGGCGAAGGAAAAATAGTAAATATGTACGCATGTGAACCGTAAATTCAAAAAATAGCAAAAAAATCAAAAAAATATGAATTATTTTGGCATCCAAGATGCTTAGGTGTGGAAGGTGTGTGCAAAATTTTGTTGTGTTTGGACATTGTAGGAGCTCGTGGACAAAAAAACAAAATTTGTCTCAGAAATAAACTTGTAAAAAATACACTATTTTGGTTTTTTTGTGAGAGCTCCTCGCATGTCATTTGATAACAAAATTTTGCACACGCCTTCTGCACCCTAGCATCTTGGATGCGAAAAAAATCATATGTTTTTGAATTTTCTTGCTATTTTTTGTTGAAATTACTATTCAAAGATGTACAGATTTATTGTTTTCCTTTGCCACGAGCTCCTGGTATGTCTAAATAGCACGGAAATTTGCACGCACCTTGCTCACATGAGTAGCTTCAATCCCACAAAATTTCAGATTTTTTGATTTTTTTAATATTTTTTTCGAGATGGTCAAAGTTGTTTGACCGGACGGTAACGTCACAGAAGGGCATTTCTATAAGGGCAACTAACGGCAGAGGGGCAAATTTGAGCACACATTGAAATTAGGGGCAAATTTGAGTAGTGGGTTCCAGTTAGGGGCAGAAATGGAATTGTCCCTTTAATAAACACATTATATAGTTATGTCATGTCATCCTGTTTACATAGTCTCATATTTTGAACTATGTCTTTCCATCTTTTTTAGTTAGCCATCATAATGTGAAATTGTGTCATGCTATCCTGTTTAGTTAGCCATCATATATGTGAAATTTTGTCATGCTATCCTGTTTGGTTAGACAACATAAATATGAATTATTTCATGCCCTCTTTTATTCCCCACTATCCATTGCACCTGTCTATCATACAATGTCTATACTTTCAATTACTTTTCTTGTTTATCAGCCATTTGAATTGGAGAGCGTGATGGCAGTATCTAAGGGAGTAACAACACGGTCTTCAGAAAAGATAGTGCTACCAGTTGATGTAGATAGAACCACGGTTGTACTTGCCCAAGGACCAGATCCACCGCACATAACCCAGACTCTCGCAGATTGTACCCCTACCCAGTTGGACAGAGAACCAGCTACACCCTTTCTAACCCCAACCCCGGCAGATAGTAACCCAGTTCCAGTTGACACAGCATCGTCTCCATCACAGAGCACCCAAACACGAGCAGTTAGTAAGGGAACTGCAGTGCCCAAAGCACGAGGACCACCACTCCGAATCCCAACTCAACGCTTAAAGGAGAAGAAGATTTGTTCTCAGGTCAAGTTCTGTAGCTATGGTTCATACTCCTTTGCTCTTGCATGACTGTATTTACTCATACCAACTATTTTCAAATTTGAAGGATGGAATTGAAACTCCAATGGCGCAACAGGTATGTTTTAAACTTGTTTCTTTAACTGGTTTGCTGTTGTAACCTGCTCTATGTTGATTTCAGTTTCAATTGAATAAACAGTTATGTTCTCATGTCATGCACATTAAAAGTGTTGTTATTGCTCTATAGTTACCCACACTTATATTCTGTCTATTTTGCTTTGTCTTGAACAAATATTATTTGAATTGTGTCTCTATCTTGATTTGGCAACAAAAACTAGAATGATATAGACCATAAAGTGACCATGGTACATAGATATATGTTTGTTTCATGCTGTTATCCTGTCCACTTTACTACTGAACTCATTTACCAAAATGAGTTTCATATACAACATGGTAAACATGTGATGTGTCTGCTTGTTTCTCTTTTAGAATGCGGACAAAATATTGGAGAACAGTACCGCGTTATCCAATGGTAAAGGAAGTAATGCAGATAAGGTTGAAGATTGTGAGACATCCCTGTTGGTCTCCAAGAAAGCTGATAAAAACTATCTTGACGATAGTGAGGGAACCCAAAAGTCCTGTCTTGATGTAGTGTTCGAGTTACTGGCCACTACTGCTGGCACAAGCTCTTCGAACTCGCTGCCTGAATCAGTTCGTCTTCTTGAGTCTCAACTTCAAGTTGAAAGACATCGATCAGATGTGCTACGACAGGAAGCTGAAGGACTGAGGAAGTCCCTGCAGAATTCAGATGCATATTTTCTGGTGCAACAGCAAGCGCTGGAGGATTTAAGCGCCAAACAAGAGAAAGTTAATAAGCTTGCTAAGCATCTTGCCAGCATTATGGGTACCCAGGATATTGTTTCTTGAGATCTTCTGAAGTGGTTTCAGTTCTGGATTTGTTTTGCTGCGGCGTTTATTTGCGCTGGTCGCCAACTTTGACAACCAGTGTATATGATATGCTGCTTTGTTCCCTATATTTGCACTGATGGCGAACTTTGATGCCCAGTGGATGTAATATGTGTAATAACCGTGATAGCCTAGCGTTAGTAGCTTGCTTATTTATTTCCTTGTTGTCTTGTTTATTTGTTTGCTTGTAGTCATTGTAGTTCTTTTTCTGCGGTTAGCTAGTGGCTGCAATAACCTATTTTTTAAAACTAGGCCACAATAACCATGGGCTAATATTTACTGTAGTGACACTGGGCCTCCTACTGGCCGTAGAAACAGTGGGCCTTCTACGGGCCGTAGAAACAATGGGCCTTCTACGGGCCGTAGAAACAATGGGCCTTCTGCGGGACGTATTATCAATGGGCCTTATACGGGCTATATAATCGATTGGCCAAACATGGGCCAAACAGACCGCATTATGGCCGTAAACGGGCTAGAGTTGGAATCGTCCGTTCATGGGCCGACCATAACGGGCCATCGTTAACAGGCTGTATTTGATGATGCTATGAAATCGGTCCAACGTATTAACGGACCACAAACGGGTCGACTGTAACCACGGGCTGAATTTGGCCCACAAGCAGAAAATGACAGTAACGGGCCGTAAGTAAACGAATGTTGGAAATGAGCCCAAGAATAAATGGGCTCTGAGAAGGCCGAAAGATAACATGAGCTGGAAACGGCCCAACGGAATAATGGGCAGTTAATGGGTATAAAGTGATACACTGTTCATTACGGGCCAGTTTCACCACGGGCCGTTAATGGGTGTAAAGTCATACACTATTCATTACGGGCCAGTTTCACCATGGGTCGTTAGTAGGCCAAGAGTTACACAGGGCCTCATATGGGTCGATAGACGTCATGGGCCATACATGGGCTAGAAGTGAAAACGGGCTGGAATCATATTGGATGGCCCAAATGACGCTACTGGGCCTAATTTGGATAGGGCGTAACGGGCCTTGGGTTAGCGGGCTGTAAATGGGCTATATTCGAACAGGCCGTTAACAGGCTTTCCATGGGCCGGCCCGCCAGCTTTTGACCAAGTCAAATGGGCCGGCCTTTTCACAGGAATGGGCCTCTGTTGGGCCGTGCCACGTGTCGACGTATCATAGGCGCCTATCTGACCCACTGACGAGCTGACACGTGTTTCGTCCGGCCAATAAGAATTTTACACGTGGAAATTTCCCATTGGTCGGGGCTGTTAACGGGTTATTGGATCCAAAACCCGACCCGATAGCTTAACGGCGTTCCGTTACGGTGGATGCCACGTGTCGGTCACCCTTGACGAAAGAACTTCTGTGACGCGTGATTTATCGTCATGGAAGTAGACACTTCCGTGATGATAATTTTGGTAATGTCATGGAACACTTCTACGACAACACAGGTATGACTATCTTGATTCTGTCATAAATTTGTCATGGGCGTACATGTATGACAAAAAAAGCGACCTACTATGACAAACACGTATCATCACAGAAGTGTATTTTTTTATAGTGTAGGCATCGGATCAGTGATGGATAATTATGCCAAATGTGGTTTCATCATGTAACAGTCATAACATAGGGTGATACAGAACTAGCTCCAATTCATCAATGTAATGTAGGCATGTATTCCGAATATAGTCATACGTGCTTATGGAAAAGAACTTGCATGACATCTTTATCCTACCCTCCCGTGGCAGCGGGGTCCTAATGGAAACTAAGGGATATTAAGGCCTCCTTTTAATAGAGAACCGGAACAAAGCATTAGCACATAGTGAATACATGAACTCCTCAAACTACTATCATCACCGGTAAATATCCCGATTATTGTCACTTCGGGGTTAATGGATCATAACACATAATAGGTGACTATAGACTTGCAAGATAGGATCAAGAACTCTCATATATTGATGAAAACATAATAGGTTCAGATCTGAAATCATGGCACTCGGGCCCTAGTGACAAGCATTAAGCATAGCAAAGTCATAGCAACATCAATCTCAGAACATAGTGGATACTAGGGATCAAACCCTAACAAAACTAACTCGATTACATGATAAATCTCATCCAACCCATCACCGTCCAACAAACCTATGATGGAATTACTCACGCACGACGGTGAGCATCATGAAATTGGTGATGGAGGATGGTTGATGATGACGACGTTGACGAATCCCCCTCTCCGGAGCCCCGAACGGACTCCAGATCAGCCCTCCCGAGAGGTTTTAGGGCTTGGCGGCGGCTCCGTATCGTAAAACGTGATGAATTCTTCTCTCATATTTATTTCTCCCCGAAAGCAGATATATAGAGTTGGAGTTGGAGTTGGAGTCGGGAGGTCTCCAGGGGGCCCACGAGATAGGGGCGCGCCCCCCACCCTCGTGGACAGGGTGTGGGCCCCTGGTCTTCATCTTTGGCAAGGATTTTTTATTATTTATTGTAAGATATTCCGTGGAGTTTCAGGTCATTCCGAGAACTTTTGTTTTCTGCACATAAAACAACATCGTGGCAGTTCTGCTTAAAACAGCGTCAGTCCGGGTTAGTTCCATTCAAATCATACAAGTTAGAGTCCAAAACAAGGGCAAAAGTGTTTGGAAAAGTAGATGCGGCGGAGACGTATCAACTCCCCCAAGCATAAACCCTTGCTTGTCCTCAAGCAATTCAGTTGACAAACTGAAAGAAATAAAGAAAAACTTTTACAAACTCTGTTTGCTCTTGTTGTTGTAAATATGTCAAGCTAGCATTCAAGTTTTCAGCAAAGATTATAACTAACCATATTTGCAATAATTCTCAGGTCTCATGATTACCCATATCAATAGCATAATAAACTAGCAAGCCATAATAATAAATCTCGGATGACAACACTTTCTCAAAGCAATCATAATATGATATAACAAGATGGTATCTCGCTAGCCCTTTCTGAGACCGCAAAACATAAATGCAGAGCACCTTTAAAGATCAAGGACTGACTAGACATTGTAATTCATGGTAAAAGATATCCAATCATAGTCACACCCAATATAAATTAACAGTGATGAATGCAAATGACAGTTGCGCTCTCCAGCTAGTGCTTTTAATAAGAGGGTGATGACTCAACATACAAGTAAATAGATAGGCCCTTCGTAGAGGGAAGTAGGGATTTGTAGAGGTGCCAGAGCTCGGTTTTGAAATAGAGATAATTAACATTTTGAGCGGTATACTTTCATTGTCAACATAACAACCAAGAGATGGCGATATCTTCCATGCTACACATATTATAGGTGGTTCCCAAACAGAATGGTAAATTTTATACTCCCCCTCCACCAACAAACATCAATCCATGGCTTGCTCGAAACAACGAGTGCCTCCAACTAACAACAGTCCCAGGGGGAGTTTTGTTTTGCAATTATTTTGATTTAGTTTGCATAAAGCATGGGACTGGGCATCCCGGTGACCAGCCATTTTCTCGTGAGTGAGGAGCGGAGTCCACTCCTCTTGAGAATAACCCGCAGAGCGTGGAAGATATAGACAGCCCTAGTTCATACATGAGCTATTCGAGCATACAAAACAGGATGATTATTTGAAGGTTTAGAGTTTGGCACATACAAATTTACTTGGAACGGCAGGTAGATACCGCATATAGGAAGGTATAGTGGACTCATCTGGAATAACTTTGGGGTTTAAGGGATTGGATGCACAAGCAGTATTCCTGCTTAGTACAGGTGAAGGCTAGCAAAAGACTGGGAAGCGACCAACTAGAGAGCGACAATAGCCATGTACATGCATTAAAATTAATAAACATTGGATGCAAGCATGAGTAGGATATAATCCACCATGAACATAAATATCGTGAAGGCTATGTTGATTTGTTTCAACTACATGCGTGAACATGTGCCAAGTCAAGTCACTTAAATCATTCAAAGGAGGATACCACCCCATCATACCACATCATAACTATCTCAATAGCATGTTGGCACGCAAGGTAAACCATTATAACTCATAGCTGATCAAGCATGGCACAAGCAACTATGATCTCTAATTGTCATTGCAAACATATTTATTCATAACAAGCTGAATCAAGAACGATGAACTCATCATATTTACAGAAACAAAAGAGGTCGAGTTCATACCAGCTTTTATCATCTCAGTCAGTCCATCATATATCATCATAATTGCCTTTCACTTGCACGACCGAACGATGTGAATAATAATAAGAGTGCATGTGCATTGGACTAAGCTGGAATCTGCGAGCATTCAATAAACAGGAGAAGACAAAGCAATATGGGCTCTTGGTTAAATCAACAATAAATCATATGAGAGCCACTTCAACAATTTAATCATGGTCTTCTCCTACTGACCCCCAAAGAAAAGAAAATAAATAAAACTATTTACACGGGAAAGCTCCCAACAAGCAAAAGAAGAACGGGAAATATTTTTGGGTTTTCTTTTTAATTATTACTACAGCAAGAAAAGTAAACTACTACTATTTTTTGGTTTTTCTTAAGGTTTATCAAACACACAAGAAGAAAGCATAAAAGGAAATAAACTAGCATGGATGATACAATGAAAAAGTATGAACACCGACATCTAGCAATGAGTGTGTGTGAACATAAATGTAATGTCGGTGAGAAATACGTACTCCCCCAAGCTTAGGCTTTTGGCCTAAGTTGGGTTATGGCCACGGCTGGCCTGGCTGATATCCATAATAATAGTTGTTGGGGTCGTACTGTGATGAACAAGACTCTGACTGCCATTGGCTGACAGCCATCTCCGGATCCCAAGAATAAACAGACTGTCGTGGAGGCTCCTCTTGTGGTTCCGGTTCCGGGGCTGGTGCAGGGTTCCGGTAGGCGTGAATAGCTGCCAACGGAACAAGGTACGTGCCTACAGTCAAATCAAACAAAGAAGGAACAGACAAGGTAATAGTCTCAGGATGATGTTTATAAAAGAACAATTGATATTTAAGCTCTTGTTCCCTATTCTTAACAATAAAATCATGTGCTAACATACTTTTATAATCTAAATAAACACGAGGCAGCACCTTTTCTTCCTTCTCATAATGCCTAATAGGCATGTTAAAATGTGCAGCGAGGCGTGAAGCATAAATGCCTCCAAAGATGGGACCCTTAGTACGGCTCATACTTAACCGTCTAGCAATAATGCCGCCCATACTAAAAGAGTTATCACCGTATAAACCATGGTGCAAAATAATAATATCAGGGATACTTAGGTTTCCACAGTTTCCGCGACCAATTAAGCAACGACTAGCAAATAATGCAAAGTAGCGTAAAACAGGAAAATGTATGCTAGTGATTCGTGCATCGAAAACCTTCCTTGTTTCCCCTACAGTGATAGTGTCAATCAATCCCTCCACATCATCATGATGTGGTTCTTCTGTCTTGCCCCCAAAAGGGACTAAACAAATCCGACAGAAATCATAAAGTGACATCTCCTTATACTCATCATATAAATGAAATTCCACCGTAGGTGGTGAGTTCTTAGAATGAAAATGAAAGTTTTGCACAAAGGTATTTGTGAGCAAGAGATACTGATCGCATTAGTCGTGGAGGAAAGCGGTAAGGCCTGCAGTCTGAGCCAACTCATGAAAATCTTCATAAATCCCGGCTGCTCTTAAGAAATCCTCGGAAGGCCATTCACATGCCCGAACCTCCGCAGTGTGAGGCAAATTATACTTAGGCTTACGTGCCTTCTCCTTCGAGCTTTGGCTCGATGAGCCCCTCAAAAGTTTCCTCATCATTTTCTGAAAAATTCTGAAATTTTTAGTAACTTCAAAATAAAAGTAAACCAAACTCAATAATATTGATAGCAACCACTCCTACAAGTGCCTAGAGCCTATATCATGCATCAAAACTACTTTTGACCATATAAATTTGACATGCAAGCTCAAGAACAGGGTAACCTAAGCAGCAAAAATTTGCAATGAATAAAGCACTAGAACAAAAACTAATTGGACCAATGGCGGAGTCACATACCAAGGAACAATCTCCCCAAGCAGTTTTGTGAGACGTGCTTTGAGCAAGGAGATCGAAAATGGCAGCAAAGAGGGCTGGAACTCGTGCTTGAGTTGGTTTTTCGTGTTTGTGGGAGGAAGAAGAAGAGGATGGGTGGAGGAATAAGTGGAGGAGGGCCACCGTGGGCCCACGAGGCAGGGGGCGTGCCCTCCACCCTCGTGACCAGGTGGCAGCTCCCCCCGCGGTAATTTTTGCACCATAAATCCTCAAATATTCCCGAAAAAATCATATTAAATTAGCATGTCATTCTGAGGACTTTTATTTTCGGGACATTTTTATACTGCACGGATAAATCAGGAAACAGACAGAAAAATACTATTTTTACTTTATTTCAACTAAATAACAGAAAGTATAGAGAGGGTACAGAAGGTTGTGCTTCTAGTTTCATCCATCTCATGCTCGTCAAAAGGAATCCACTAACAAGGTTGATCAAGTCTTGTTAACAAACTCGTTCCGATTAACATGAAACCGGAGAAATTTCGAATAACACTAGGTTACCTCAACGGGGATATGCACATCCCCAATAATAAGTATATCAAATTTCTTCTTGACAGTAGGAAGAGGAAATTCAAAACCTCCAAATATAATCGATGGAATTTTTCCGATAGAATTGATACTATGAACTTGAGGTTGTTTCCTCGGAAAGTGTACCGTATGCTCATTACCATTAACATGAAAAGTGACATTGCCTTTGTTGCAATCAATAACAACCCCTGCAGTATTAAGAAAAGGTCTTCCAAGAATAATAGACATACTATCGTCCTCGGGAATATCAAGAATAACAAAGTCTGTTAAAATAGTAACGTTTGCAACCACAACAGGCACATCCTCACAAATACCGACAGGTATAGCAGTTGATTTATCAGCTATTTACAAAGATATTTCAGTAGGTGTCAACTTATTCAAGTCAAGTCTACGATATAAAGAGAGAGGCATAACACTAACACCGGCTCCAAGATCACATAAAGCAGTTTTAACATAGTTTCTTTTAATGGAGCATGGTATAGTAGGTACTCCTGGATCTCCAAGTTTCTTTGGTATTCCACCCTTAAAAGTATAATTAGCAAGCATGGTGGAAATTTCATCTTCTGGTATCTTTCTTTTATTTGTAACAATATCTTTCATGTACTTAGCATAAGGATTCATTTTGAGCATATCAGTCAATCGCATACGCAAAAAGATAGGTCTAATCATTTGAGCAAAGCTCTCAAAATCCTCATCATCCTTTTTCTTGGATGGTTTGGGAGGAAAAGGCATGGGTTTATGAACCCAAGGCTCTCTTTCTTTACCATGTTTCCTAGCAAAAAAGTCTTTCTTATCATAATGTTGATTCTTTGATTGTGGGTTATCAAGATCAACAGCAGGTTCAATTTCTACATCATTATCATTACTAGGTTGAGCATCATTATGAACATCATCATTAACATTTTCATTAGGTTCATGTTCATTGCCAGATTGTGTTTCGGCATCAGGCATAGATATACCATTTGGATTATCAGGTGGTTCAGCAATAGGTTCACTAGAAGTTTGCACAGTTCTATCATTTTTCTTTTTCTTCCTTTTAGAAGAACTAGGTGCATCAATATTATTTCACTAAGAATCTTGCTCAATTATCTTAGGGTGGCCTTGAGGATACAAAGGTTCCTGAGTCATTCTACCAGTTCTAATAGCCACTTTAACAGCATAATTATTTTTCTTACTATTCATCTCATTGAGCAATTCCTTTTGAGCTTTAAGTACGTGGTCTACTTGAGTGGTAACCATAGAAGCATGTTTGCTAACAAGTTTAAGTTCACCTCTAATATTAGCCATATAATCACCCAAATATTTAATCATATCAGCATCTTGTTTTAATTGTCTACCAAAATAAGCATTGAAGTCTTCTTGCTTAAACATAAAATTATCAAACTCATCCAAGCATTGACTAGCAATTTTAGCAGGAGGGATTTCAGCTTTATCATATCTATAGAGAGAATTTACCTTTACTACCTGTGTCGGGTTATCGAGGTCTGGAGGTTCTTCAATAAATAAAGGATTAAGATCATATGTTTCTTCAATAGGCTGTAAATTAAGACCATGTATTTCTTCAATAGGAGGTAAATTCTTAACATCTTCAGCTTTAATACCTTTTTCTTTCATAGATTTCTTTGCCTCTTGCATATCTTCGGGACTCAGAAATAGAACACCTCTCTTCTTCGGAGTTGGTTTAGGAATAGGATCATTAATTGGAGTAGGAGCTGGCTCAGGAGGTGCCCAATTATTTTCATTTGTCAACATATTATTCAATAAGATTTCAGCTTCATCCGATGTTCTTTCCCTGAAAAGAGAACCAGCACAACTATCCAGGCAATCTCTGGAAGCATTGGTTAGTCCATTATAAAAGATATCAAGTATTTCATTCTTCTTAAGAGGATGATCAGGCAAAGCATTAAGTAACTTGAGAAGCCTCCCCCAAGCTTGTGGGAGACTCTCTTCTTTAATTTGCACAAAGTTGTATATTTCCTTTAAAGCAGCTTGTTTCTTATGAGCAGGGAAATATTTAGCAGAGAAGTAGTAAATCATATCCTGGGGACTACGCACACAACCAGGATCAAGAGAATTAAACCATATCTTAGCATCACCCTTTAATGAGAATGGAAATATTTTAAGGATATAAAAGTAGCGAGATCTCTCATCATTAGTGAACAGGGTGGCTATATCATTTAATTTAGTAAGATGTGCCACAACAGTTTCAGATTCATAGCCATGAAAAGGATCAGATTCAACTAAAGTAATTATATCAGGATCAACAGAGAATTCATAATCCTTATCAGTAACACAGATAGGTGAAGTAGCAAAAGCAGGGTCAGGTTTCATCCTAGCATTTAGAGATTGCTTATTCCATTTAGCTAATAACCTTTTGAGTTTATATCTATCTTTGCAAGCTAAAATAGCTAAAGAAGCTTCTTGATCAAATAAATAACCCTCAGGAATAACAAGTGATTCTTCATCATCACTTTAATCATCATAATCAGATTCAATATTTTCAATCTCTCTAGCCCTAGCAAGTCGTTCCTCAAGAAAATCACCAAGTGGCACAGTAGTATCAAGCATAGAAGTAGTTTCATCATAAGTATCATGTATAGCAGAAGTAGCATCATCAATAACATGCGACATATCAGAACGAATAGCAGAAGCAGGTTTAGGTGTCGCAAGCTTACTCATAACAGAAGGTGAATCAAGTGCGGAGCTAGATGGCAGTTCCTTACCTCCCCTCGTAGTTGAGGGATAAATTGTTGTCTTAGCGCCTTTCAAGTTCTTCATAGTGTCCAGCAGATATAAATCCCAAGTGACTCAAAGAATAGAGCTATGCTCCCGGGCAACGGCGCCAGAAATTAGTCTTAATAACCCACAATTATAGGGGATCGCAACAGCTTTCGAGGGTAGAGTATTCAACCCAAATTTATTGATTCGACACAAGGGGAGCCAAAGAATATTCTCAAGTATTAGCAGCTGAGTTGTCAATTCAAGCACACCTGGAAACTTAGTATCTGCAGCAAAGTGTTTAGTAGCAAAGTAATATGATAGTGATGGTAACGGTAAAAAAAGAGTAACGAAAGCAAAGTAATGTTTTTGGTATTTTGTAGTGGTTGTAACAATAGCAACGGGAAAGTAAATAAGTGTAAAGCAATATATGGAAAGCTCGTAGGCATCGGGTCAGTGATGCATAATTATGCCGGATGTGGTTTCATCATGTAACAGTCATAACATAGGGTGGCACAGAACTAGCTCCAATTCATCAATGTAATGTAGGCATGTATTCCGAATATAGTCATACGTGCTTATGGAAAAGAACTTGCATGACATCTTTTGTCCTACCCTCCTGTGGCAGCGGGGTCCTAATGGAAACTAAGGGATATTAAGGCCTCCTTTTAATAGAGAACTGGAACAAAGCATTAGCACATAATGAATACATGAACTCCTCAAACTACGGTCATCACCGGTAAGTATCTCGATTATTGTCACTTCGGGGTTAACGGGTCATAACACATAATAGGTGACTATAGACTTGCAATATAGGATCAAGAACTCTCATATATTGATGAAAACATAATAGGTTCAGATCTGAAATCATGGCACTCGGGCCCTAGTGACAAGCATTAAGCATAGCAAAGTCATAGCAACATCCATCTCAGAACATAGTGGATACTAGGGATCAAACCCTAACAAAACTAACTCGATTACATGATAAATCTCATCCAACCCATCACCGTCCAGCAAGCCTACGATGGAATTACTCACGCACGGCGGTGAGCATCATGAAATTGGTGATGGAGGATGGTTGATGATGACGACGGCGGCGAATCCCCCTCTCTGGAGCCCCGAACGGACTCCAGATCAGCCCTCCCGAGAGGTTTTAGGGCTTGGCGGCGGCTCCATATCGTAAAACGTGATGAATTCTTCTCTCCTATTTTTTTCTCCCCGAAAGCAGATATATAGAGTTGGAGTTGGAGTCGGGAGGTCTCCAGGGGGCCCACGAGGTAGGGGGCACGCCCTAGGGGGGCGCCCCCACCCTCGTGGACAGGGTGTGGGCCCCCTGGTCTTCATCTTTGGCGAGGATTTTTTATTATTTATTGTAAGATATTCCGTGGAGTTTCAGGTCATCCCGAGAACTTTTGTTTTCTGCACATAAAATAACATCATGGCAGTTCTGCTGAAAGCAGCGTCAGTCCGGGTTAGTTCCATTCAAATCATACAAGTTAGAGTCCAAAACAAGGGCAAAAGTGTTTGGAAAAGTAGATACGACGGAGACGTATCAGGAAGCATGTCTGTGTATCAATACAACATCCAGTTTCAGAAGCTTTCTCGCTTCGCAAAGCAAGATGTGCCTGATGAAAAGATCATGATCTATCACTTCAGGGTGTCCTCAGAGAGGATCTGCAGTTAGCTCTCGTTCTTGTTGAGCCTACTCAGTTCGATCAATTCTATAACATGGCCCTCAGGCATGAAGCTACTTAGCTGAAGTGTGAGGCTTCAAAGAAGAGAATCGGGGATGCAGTCCAGTCTTCTTCTTCCTCACAAGTGGTAGCTAAGAAACAGAAGTTCTGGCTTCCTCCACCTCCTCCGTTGCGTCAGCCCTACCAGTAGAAGAACAAAGGTGGCCATGGATCTTCCCACCCACCCAACCCAGGCTATCAGAATAAGTCTCAGACTCAAGCTCCGAGGACAGGTGGTCCTCCTCCTCCTTATCATCGTCCGCTCTCAGAGGTTACTTGCAACAAGTGTGGTCAGAAAGGTCACTATGAAAACAAGTGCTTCAACCAAAGGTACCTTCCGCCTCCTCCTCCTGTGAGGTCTTCAAGCAATGCACTTGTCAAGCACAATCCCAAGTCTGCAAGGGTGAACATGATGAATTCAGCTCAAGCGGAGGATTCTTCAGAAGTGATCATGGGTAATCTCCCACTTAATGATATTCCCGCAAAAGTTTTATTTGATACTGGTGCATCGGATTGTTTCATCTCAAGACCTTTTGCATCAAAGCATGAGTTGTTTTTTCAAGATTTTCCTAGACCGTTATCAGTTGTTTCTTCGGGTTTATTCATGAACGCGAGCTCGATGGTTCGGGATGTCACCATCAAGATGGGCAACTATAAATGCTTCGCTTCCCCAATTGTTCTCGGTGACTCTGATATTGATCTCATTCTCGGCATGGATTGGCTTTCTAAGCACAAGGCCTTCCTTGATTGTGCTGCCAGGGAGATTAAATTGACGCACTCTTCTGAGGATGTGGTCATCTATGCCGCTCGTGATGAAACCATTCAGTTGTTCCCTCTCAATGAGAAAGGCGAGATCGATGCAACTTCTCAAATTCCAGTTGTTTGTGAGTATCAAGATGTCTTTCCAGAAGAGCTTTCGGGTATGCCTCCTCACCGGCCAGTCGAGTTCGTTATCGATCTTGAGCCAGGTACAGAACCCGTTTGCAAGCGCCCCTACAAGCTTGGGCCAAAGGAGCTGAAAGAATTGAAGAAACAGCTCGATGAACAAGAGCGTCTCGGTCTGATCAGACCAAGTTCATCTCCGTGGTGTTGTGGTGTTCTTTTTGTCCATAAGAAGGATGGCACGGACCTAACAAGAAGACAATCAAGAACAAGTATCCACTTCCCAACATCAATGAGTTATTCGAGCAACTAAAAGGTGCAAAGGTGTTTTCCAAGCTTGACCTCCATATGGGTTATCATCAGATTCGCATTCGTGTAGAAGATATCCCTAAGACAGCATTCCAAACAAGCTTTGGTTCTTATGAATATATTGACATGTCTTTCGGCCTTGTCAATGCCCCTCCAACATTCTCTCGCATGATGAACTTCATCTTCAACCCCTACACAAATGAATTTGTCCTGGTGTATCTCAATGATATCTTGGTGTTCTCCAAGAACAAGAAGGATCATGCCAAACATTTGCGATTGGTGATCGACAAGCTCAGAGAGTATCAATTCTATGCAAAGTTCTCCAAATGTGAGTTTTGGCTTGATGAAGTTCTTTACCTTGGCCACATCATCTCTGCCAAAGGCATTGCTATTAATCCTGAAAAGGTTTCTGCAATTGTCAACTGGGGACCTCCTCAGAATGTCAAGCAGCTCCGCAGTTTCCTTGGGCTTGCAAGCTATTGCCGAAGATTTGTTGAGAATTTCTCAAAGATTGCAAAGCCTCTTTCCAACCTCCTCCAGAAGCATGTCAAGTATTCCTGGACTCCTGAGTGTGACGTTGCTTTCAACACTCTCAAATAGAAACTCGTCACAGCTCCTGCCCTAACTCCTCCTGATGAGTCCAAACCCTTCGAAGTTTTCTGTGATGCCTCATTGCAAGGTCTCGGTGCCATGTTAATGCAAGAGAAGAAAGTTGTGGCCTATACTTCTCGCCAGTTGAAGCCAAACGAAAGGAACTACCCCACTCACGATCTTGAGTTGGCGGCAGTTGTCCATGCATTAATAACATGGAGACATCTCTTGTTGGGAAGGCAAGTGGACATTTTCACCGATCACAAGAGCCTCAAATATATCTTCACTCAACCCAACATCAACCTCCGGCAAACTCGTTAGGTTGAAACGATTCAGGAGTACAATTCAAGTATTGAATACACTCCAGTCAAGGCCAATGTGATTGCAGATGCTTTGAGCAAAAAGGCTTATTGCAACAGCTTAATTCTCAAGCCATTCCAACCGGATCTTTGTGAAGCATTTCGAAAGCTCAACCTCCAAGTTGTTCCTCAAGGTTTTCTTGCCAACCTTCAAGTCACTCCAACTTTGGAAGATCAAATTCGTGAGGCACAACTCCTTAATACCATGGTGAAGAAGGTGAAACAGGGTGTTGCCAAGGGCTTACCCACATACAAGTGCTATCGCATTGATGATAGAGACACGTTGTTCTTTGAGGACCGGATTGTGGTTCCTAAAGGTGATCTAAGGAAGGTCATAATGAACGAAGCACACAATTCTATCCTCTCCATCCATCCAGGCAGTTCGAAGATGTACCATGACCACAAGCAGTCGTATTGGTGGACTTGAATGAAGCGAGAGATTGCTCAATTCATGAATGAATGTGATATCTGTCGAAGGGTGAAAGCAGAACATCAACGACCAGCTGGTATCCTCCAACCTCTTGCTTTTCCAGAATGGAAGTTTGGTCATATCGAAATGGGCTTTGTCACTGGCTTTCCCAAGTCCAAGCGTGGGAATGATGTTATCTTCGTTGTCATTGACAAGCTTACAAAAGTGGCCCATTTCCTTCCAATCAAAGAATCTATCACGGCAGCTCAGTTGGTAGAGCTATACACCTCCAAAATTGTCTCATTGCACGGAATTCCACAATTGATCTCTTCAAACCGCGGAAGCATTTTCACTTCCAAGTTCTGGGACACTTTCCAGAAGGCCATGGGCACCAACATTCGCTTCAGCACGACTTTCCATCCTCAAATAAGTGGCCAAGTCGAGAGAGTCAATCAAATCCTCGAAGACATGCTCAGAGCTTGTGTCATATCTTTTGATATGAAGTGGGAAGATTGCCTCCCATATGCCGAGTTCTCCTACAACAACAGCTTCCAAGCAAGTTCGGGCAAGGACCCATTTGAAATCCTTTATGGTAGAAACTGTCGTACTCCTCTCAACTGGTCCAAGACTGGTGGACGCCAACTTCTTGGCAATGACTTGATCATAGAAGCTGAAGAAATTTGTAAAGTCATCGTGAAAATCTCAAAGCCATGCAATCGTGCCAGAAGAGTTACTATGATAGCAAGCACCGTGACTTGGCTTTCGAGATCGGAGACCATGTCTACTCCGCGTCTCTCCAATGAAAGGCACTCAATGCTTCGGTATTAAAGGGAAGCTTGCCCCGAGATACGTGGGTCCTTTCAAGATCATTGGAAAAAGATGCGACCTCACCTATCAACTTGAGCTTTCGTCCAACTTCTCAAATGTGCACGATGTGTTTCACGTGTCACAGCTTCGCAAGTGCTTCAAGACGCCCGAGCGCACTATCAACTTCGAAGAGATTGACCTCCAAGAAGGATTGTCTTATCATGAGCATCCTGTTGCCATTCTTGAAGAAACTGAGTGCAAAACTCGCAACAAGTCGATCAAATTCCTGAAAGTTAAGTGGTCTCACCATTCCGATCGAGAAGCTACATGGGAGCACGAGGATCACCTCTATTCCGAATATCCAGAGTTCTTCCAGTCCTAGATCTCGGGTCGAGATCCTCTTGTAGTGGTGGAGAGTTGTAACGCCCCGGATGTAACATTCCATAATTGTAACTCCAACTCTTGCCATTTCTGGCTATGTTATATGTTATATCCTCCGTGGTTGGGTTTTGTCCTCGTTTTGCATTTTGTTCATGTCATCATGTGCATCTCATTTGCATTCGTGTTCATCTCATGCATCCGGTCATTTTCCCCATTGCCCGTTTCGGAATCCGACACTCACACATGCACCCATTTCACCTCTTAGGTCTCGTTTTGTGAGCGGGATAAAAACTTTCTCGGAATGGGCCGAGATTTTTTGAGTGTCCTTGGTACATCACCGGTAGGCCGCTTGTCAAATTTCGTTCCATTTGGAGGTCGTTTGATGCCCCAATGGTTAACCATGTAACCGTCGAAACCCCTCTCTCCTTGCAGCCCAACACCCCTCCACAACAGCCCACTAGCCCATCTAAACCCCCTCCATGCTATCCATCGTTGGATCACGATCGTGTGGGCGAAAATTGCACCTCATTTGGACTCTCCTAGCTCCCTCTATCTATAAAAAGACCTTCCCCGTCCAAATCCCGGAGCAAATCCTAACCTCCCCCTCCCTCCACGCGTCGGACACGTCCGGACGGTGTCGGACGCATCCGCTCCCCCCCCCCCCCCCCCCCCCAGCGAATCACCTCGTGCCACGTCACCACCCCCAGCCTCCATCGCACGCGGGCCGGTGAGCCCGGAGCCGGCCCTCCCGGCTCGTTCGACCGTGCCCCCATACCTCCCGCGCTTGCCGCCGCTTCCCGCGCCCTGCCTTGCCTCGCCGCCTGCACCGACAACCGCCTCCTTGCGCCGCCCCTCGTCGGGATCCGGCCGGATCCAGCGAGATCCGGCCCGGATCCGCCAACTCCGACCACCCCCAACCTCGCCGGACTTCCTCGAGCTCGCCGGAGTCACCTCGGTTCGCGTGCGCCCGGACAAACCCTAGATCCGGAGGTGAAAATTTCTTCTAAGTCCCTAAACTTTCATCTCATGTGCACATCTTTAACCGTCCATAACTCTGTGTCCATAGCTCCGATTTGCGTATGATATATCGAAATGTTCATCTCGTGATGCTCTACATGCTAGTATCATTTGCATGCATGCTAATGTCCATATTGATGCCCTAATCTTCGTTGCAAATGTGCTAAATGATGTTTTCTGCTGGAATCCATCATAACTTGCTGATTTGTCATTTTTCGTAGCATTTTGTGTGGTTGTCTTTTGAGCATCATGCCTACATGTTTTAGGAGCATCTTCATGCCATCTTTACAGTGGTGCAATCCTTGTATTTTTATGTGCCCTGTGGTGACTAGCACAAGCATGCAAAGTAGGCCACTTGATGTTGCTATTTTCAGCTACTTAGTATTTCTGCTCAGTCTTTTCCTGTTACGTTATGTTGCTACGTTGACTTGTTGCCTCTAGTAAATCCATGCTTTTTTGATGAAGTTCAGTAAGGGTGTTTTGAATACATGGTTATGCTCTATCCATTCATGCCTCTGGTTGTAATTATGGGGTAGTTTAGCTTGTCATTACCATGCTCTCCTTTTGCTAAATATTATTGTTGTCAGCTTGTTAACAAGAAGTTCATTTTTGCCATGTGGTTTGCTAGTGATCCATGTACCCTATGACTATGTCATTGCCATGTTTAGCTTCATAAATGTGTCTTCTTACTATTGGTTACCTTGTGATGCCATGAAATGCTTTGTGGTGAGTGGCATGAGCTTGCAAAGTTGCTATCATGAATCTGTTTATGCCATGCCATGATTTTCTACTATCTGAATCTGTTCATATCACTTGCCATGTTTGCGTTGATGCTACCAACTTTTCTGTGCAAATTTGGCTCAAGTTTAGTAAGGGAGTTTTGTTCTTTGCCTTTAGTACTAGTAGGCCAATGCCCTTGTTTGCCATGATATGTTCCTGTAGCATGTAGTTTACTAGCTCTAAACATTGCTACCTGATGTTGTTTATGCCATGCTCAGTATTTGCACTAAGTCTGTGAAACTATTGTCATTTGCATTTTTGTCAAGCTGTTTTAGACTTGTGCTAGTGAGTTCTAGTAGGAGCTCAGTGTTCATGATTTGTAAAGCTTCACTTGTACTTCACCGTCGTGTGATTTGTTGCTATGTTGGAGTATTGTCGCATAGTTTCATGATGCATCTTAAGTGCTATGATGTTGTTAAGCGCAGTTTTGCATCATTCTTGTTTTGCTCGTCATTTGCAAACCGTGCATCCGTTTCCGGTGATCCTTATATCAATTTTGACCAAAATCTCCTAACCTTTCCAATGGCATGCTTGGTTTGCCAAGTTGATGCCATGATCATCTTTTCCCTTCCGGAGTACCCATATGCATTGCACATCATACCTTGCATTCCATGACATGTCTTGCATCATGTTGCTTGTGCATTGCACCGTGATTGATTGTTGTTCCGTTTCTTGTGTTCTTGCTTTGGGTAGAGCCGGGAGACGAGTTCATGCACGAGGATCCTGTCGAGTACGTTTATGAGGAGCAAGCTTTCGACAACCCTGAGAACTTTGTAGGCAAGATGATCATTACCCCCAATATCACTTATATATTTGCTTGCTAGTTGTTCGTTCTATCGCTATGTAGCGCGACCTACCACTTGTTTATCATGCCTCCCATATTGCCATGTCAAGCCTCTAACCCACCTTCCTAGCAAACCATTGCTTGGCTATGTTACCGCTTTTGCTTAGACCCTCTTATAGTGTTGCTAGTTGCAGGTGCCTTGCAGGTTGTTCCATGTTTGGAACATGGATATGTTGGGATATCACAATATCTCTTATATTTAATTAATGCATCTATATACTTGGCAAAGGGTGGAAGGCTTGGCCTTTTGCTCGATGTTTTGTTCCACTCTTGCCGCCCTAGTTTCCATCATACCGGTGTTATGTTCCTTCATTTTTCGTTCCTTACGTGGTTGGGGTTATGGGACCCCCTTGACAGTTCGCTTTGAATAAAACTCCTCCAGCAAGGCCCAACCTTGGTTTTACCATTTTCCTAATAACAACTAAAATTTCCCTAGGGAGTAATTAACCCGAGGAATTCTTAATCAACAACCCGAGCCAGTGTTCCTCTAAGTGCTGGTCTAACCTAGGCGATGTCTGGTGCCCCCTGGGCAACCAGGGTCTCAGCCAACCCGATGTCTGGCCCATCTGGTGTGCCCTGAGAACGAGATACATGTGACTCCTATCGGGATTTGTCAGCACATCAGGAGGTCTTGCTGGTCTTGTTTTACCATTGTCGAAATGTCTTGTAACCGGGATTCCAAGTCTGATCAGATTGTTCCAGGAGAAGGAATATCCTTCGTTGATCGTGAGAGCTTATGATGAGCTAAGTTGGGACACCCCTGCAGGGTATAAACTTTCGAGAGCCATGCCCGCGATTATGTGGCAGATGGGAATTTGTTAATATCCGGTTGTAGAGAACTTGACGCTTGACTTAATTAAAATACACCAACCGCGTGTGTAACCGTGATGGTCTCTTTTCGATGAGGTTCAGGAAGTGAACACGGTTGGGTTATGTTTGAATGTAAGTAGTTCAGGATCACTTCTAGCTTCGCGTCCATTGCATAGTTTCTCATCTTACTCTTGTACTCGTATGTTAGCCACCATATTTGCTTAGTGCTTGCTGCAACTCCACCTTATAACAACATCCTACCCATAAGCTTAAATAGTGTTTATCTCACGGGTTTTCGAGATTGCTGAGTCCTCGTGACTCACAGATACTACCAAAACAGTTGCAGGTGCCGATGATACCAGTGCAGGTGATGCAACCAAGCTCAAGTGGGAGTTCGACGAGGACCTTGGCTGTTACTATGTGTCCTTTCCGGATAATCAGTAGTGGTGCCCAATTGGGACGATCGGCATTTAGCATTTGGGGTTGTCTTCTTTTCATTTGGATTTGTCTGTACTCGGACTTTGTGAGTACTCTGAATGATGGATGGATTATTTAATCATTGTGTGACGTGGCGATTGTAAGACAACTATTTATTTATCCTGGTTCTTGTACATGGGATTGTGTGAAGATGACCCTTCTTATGACAATACCAAAATGCGGTTATGCCTCTAAGTCATGCCTCGACACGTGGGAGATATAGCCGCATCTTGGGCGTTACACGAAGGTCTACAAAGTACTACTCACGCATCATCGGAGAGGCACCAATGGAGGTGGTGAACCCCATCCGACATGGTGTCTAGATTGGATCTGGTGGTTCTGGACTTTGTGGTGGCTAGATGAATATTTCATCGACTCCCCTAGGGTTCTGGTATTTTTGGGGTATTTATAGAGCAAACAGGTGGTCCGGGGGCACCTGAGGTGGGCACAACCCACTAGGGCGCGCCTGGGCCTCCTGGCGCGCCCTAGTGGGTTGTCCCCTCCTCGGGACTCCCCCCAGGTGCAACCAGGGCCCAACATGTTCCTTCTGCTCCATAAAAAATCTCCGTAAAGTTTTGTGGCATTTGGACTCCGTCTGATATTGATTTTCTGCGGTGTAAAAACATGGAAAAAACAGGAACTGGCACTTGGCACTATGTCAATAGGTTAGTACCAAATAATGATATAAAATGACTATAAAATAATTATAAAACATCCTAGATTGATAATATAACAGCATGGAACAATCAAAAATTATAGATATGTTGGAGACATATCAGGTACCAAAGTAACCTAGGAGTGGATCACTGGACAATGGTCAAGAATATCCTAAAGTACCTGAAAAGGACCAAGGATATGTTTCTCGTTTATGGAGGTGATGAAGAGCTTATCATAAAGGGTTATGACGATGCTAGCTTCGACACAGATCCGAATGACTCTAAGTCACAAACTGGATACGCATTTATATTGAATGGTGGAGCTGTCAGTTGGTGCAGTTCCAAGTAGAGCGTCGTGGCGGGATCTACATGTGAAGTGGAGTACATAGCTGCTTCGGAAGCAGCGCATGAAGGAGTCTGGATGAAGGAGTTCATATCCAATCTGGGTGTAATAACTAGTTCATTGGGTCCAATGACAATCTTTTGTGACAACACTGCGGCAATTGCCTTAGCAAAGGAGTCTAGGTTTCACAAGAGAACCAAACACATCAAGCGACGCTTCAACTCCGTTCGTGAAAAGGTCAAGGATGGAGACATAGAAATTTGTAAAATACATATAGATTTGAATGTGGCAGACCTGCTAACTAAACCTCTTCCACGAGAAAAACATGATCAGCACCAAGACTCCATGGGTGTTAGATTCATTACTATGTAATCTAGATTATTGACTCTAGTGCAAGTGGGAGACTATTGAAAATATGCCCTAGAGGCAATAATAAAGTTGTTATTATTATATTTCCTTAATCATGATAAAGGTTTATTGTTCATGCTATAATTGTATTGATCGGAAACTTAAATACATGTGTGAATACATAAACAAATATCAAGTCCCTAGTAAGCATCTACTAGAGTAGCTCATTGATCAAAAGATGGTTAAGGTTTCCTAACCATAGACATGAGTTGTCATTTGATAATGGGATCATATCATTAGGAGAATGATGTGAGGGACAAGACCCAGCCGTTAGCATAGCATATGATTGTTCAGTTTATTGCTACTGCTTTCTTAATGTCAAATACATGTTCTTTCGACCATGAGATCATGCCACTCCCGGACTCCGGAGGAATGCCTTGTGTGTATCAAATGTCACTTCGTAACTGGGTGATTATAAAGGTGCTCTACAGGTATCTCCAAAGGTGTCTGTTGAGTTGGCATGGATCGAGATTGGGATTTGTCACTCTGTATGATGGAGAGGTATCTTTGGGCCCTCTCAGTAATACAGCATCGCAATAAGTTTGCAAGCAAAGTGATTAAGGAGTTAGTTACAAGATGATGTATTACGTAACGAGTAAAGAGACTTGCCAGTAACGAGATTGAACTAGGTATGGAGATAGCGATGATCGAACTCGGGCAAGTGACATACCGACGGACAAAGAGAATTATGTATGTTGTCATAAAGGTTCGACCGATAAAGATCTTCGTAGAATATGTAGGAACCAATATGGGCATCCAGGTCCCACTACTGCTTATTGACCGGAGAAGCGTCCCGGTTAGGTCTACATCATTCTCAAACCCGTAGGGTCCGCACGCTTAATGTTCGTTGATCATATAGTACTATATGAGTTATGTATGTTGGTGACTAAATGTTTTTCGGAGTACTAGATATGATCACGGACATGACGAGGAGCTCCGGAATGGTCCGAGGTAAAGATTGACATATAGGATGATAATATTTGGTATCCGAAAAAGTTTTGAAATGCACTGGATAATTATCGGATAACCTGAAGGGGTTCTAGGAGGCCACTGGGAGTTAATGGGACAAACGGGCCAACGAGGGGAGCACACCAACCCACAAGGGGGGCTAGCGCGCCTCACCTCATGGCCGCCGGCCTGTGGAAGGAAGGAAGAGGGCCGCCCCCTCTTGCCTTCTCTTCCTCGCGTTAAAAAGGAAAGGGGGGCGCCTGAGGCAGGGCAGCCGTCGGCCCCCCTCCTGCCTTCTCCTCCGCTCCTAAAGGAAGGAAAGGGGGTGCCTAGGGATACCTCTCCTCCCCCTCCACCTATATATATGAGAGGATGGGAGGGGGTGCCACACACCACGATTCCCAAGCTGTGTGCCGGCCCCCCTCTCCCTCTAGTTCATCCTCCGCTCTAAACCGTTGTGCTTGGCAAAGCCATGCGGAACAGTTACACCACCACCATCACCACACCATCGTGCTATCGGAACTCATCTACTACTTCATCCCTCTTGTGGATCAAGAAGGCAAGGTCATCATCGAGCTGAACGTGTGTCGAACGCGAAGGTGTCGTACGTTCGGTGCTTGATCGGAACGGATCGTGAAGGTGTACAACTATATTAACCGCGTTGATAAACGCTTCCGCTTAGCGATCTACAATGGTATGTAGATGCTCTCCCCCTCTCGTAGCTATGCATCTCCATGGATAGATCTTGTGTGTGAGTAGATTTTTTTGTTTTCCATGCAATGTTCCCCATCAGGCCTATGTAGGTATTGTGACATCCTTCGCGTGCTTCGGTTGGGGTGGGTTTTTAGACCACTGTTCTTCAAGGTGACCCATTTCTTGGTCATTTTTGTGTGCTCTGTTTGATGATGTGTGGCCTAATCCTTGATTCTTCAACAGGTTTGATTGTGTCGTGATGCCCAAAGGATTTGGTGTTGGTGTCGTTCGGCTGGTTCACTGTATGTTTTCGTCATTTGTGTTTGTTGTACCAAGTTTGCTCGTTTGATTTGCATGTATAGCGTAGTTGATTCTCTTCTTGTTAATTTATCTATGCGTCGTGTTTTTGTGTGTCTTCTTGCTGTTATGGAATTTGTCTGCATGTACAGTGCGTCTTGGAATTGTGGGTGGAGTGAAAGAGGATTGGTGGAGGCATTTTCTATACAGAGGCGAAAGACGGGGACAACGATTATCAAAACTCGTGGATGATGAAGGTCTTGCCTTATAATGTAAAGGACAAATACTATGGTAGGCTTAAAGAGATCTGTGAACTTGACTACAAGAGAGGTAAAGATCCCCGTGCTCCATGTCAGATTGGCGAATACTTAGGCACTGATCGTTTGGGCTGCATCATTCTAGAGGAAATCCTTCAAAGTTCATCAAGGAAATCCCTTGACATGAGAAACTTGGGCTGCAAGAAACAGTTGGTGTGAGACCTTGTACTTCTGGTGGGAACAGACTTGGAGGCTGTGAAAGGAGAAAGAATTAAAACGCACTGCATTTGTTATTTGTTAGGAATTAATTAGTAGATTACTTAGCACATGCTAATTAATGAATAGTCATTATCAAATGAGTGTGTCCAACCCTAAATAGTCATGTCTCTTCTCTCTCCCTACTGTCAACAGGCACCTATTTGGGAGGGATGCCTCGAATAGGCACCTCTTCTTCCCACCTCTCTAGATATATATATACTTGAGAATCAATAGAAATCCGGACTAATCGTCCATTACTTTCATTCAATCTCATTTTACTCTACCATGTTATCAGCCAGGCTAGTCTCTAAGCGAGAGCGGGAAGGCCACGAACAGAGAACTCTGCAGTGGAGCCATGCCTGGCGTAGGGGAGTACCAGGTGATGAAGCTATGTACCTAGGGTAGGGTCATGGGTCTGACCAAGGTACCCTCCCCAAGGACATCCCTAAAGGAACCAGGAGCATTCGAAGAAAAATCATCATCCACTCGACCATGAAGTTATGTTCCACTCGACAATCCTGAAGACACTCGACTGTACAGATAATCACTCGACTACCAGAAGATCTAGAGCCTCTCCACTCCGCAACGGTCGGGAATTAAGTCATGGCTTTAATGGTCATTATGTATCTTTATTGCAGGCATTACCAGTAACGGCCCCATCTTTATGTACCTTAAACCCTCTGTGACGTGGGCTGGCTGGGGTCCTGGCGCACTCTATATAAGCCACCCCCCTCCACAGGCACAAGGGTTCGCACTTTCTGTAACATACACGCATATAATCCAGTCGACCGCCTCCGGGCTCCGAGATGTAGGGCTGTTACTTCCTCTGAGAAGGGCCTGAACCCGTAAAACTCCCGAGTACAACTCCTCCATAGCTAAGATCTTGCCTCTGTATTCCTACCCCCATTCTACTATCAGACTTAGAACCACGACAGTTGGCGCCCACCGTGGGGCAGGTGTCTTAGCGACTTGTTGGAGAAGTTGCGATTTTTTCCTATCCTCATCGACATGGTTTCAGGCGGAGGTTTGGCAAAGGGCCACGAGATCCGTCTCGGTGCGCTCGTATTCATCGCCAACGACTCCGCTTGGCTCCAGGAAGCGCCACTCGACGTCGAGGCGCTCCCCGTCCACGGGGCAACACACTTTCGCGCGTGCGTCCGTGGCGTCCTCCTTCGGCAGCCGTCGACTCAGTATCGGTCGGCACCCGTGCCGACCTCCCTCCCCGCAGCCCGCCGGGGCAAATGTTCCGGGCGGTCGAGGCTTCAGCGGTGGGTGAGACATGTGGTGGCTCGCCAATCGGCCACCCCCTAGGTCGCGGCAATCGAGCCCGACGAAACTCTCTATGGCATGTTCGACCTGTCGACTGGCTCCGTAGAGACTGCATCCGAGTGCGACAACAGCGACCCCGCGGCGGAAGTTTTGATGGTCAATGGACCACGTAGTCCTCCTGGCTTCACCCGTGAGGACGGAGGCGATGGTGGTGGCGATCCATCGCGTGTCCACGAAGAGTACCGACCCTAACCCCTCTCTTCATAGAGGAGGGAGGAACTTCGCCGCCGGAACATGGATGCACTTCACACTCCTATCGTTGGAGAAACCCCTGAGGCTCAGGCCTTGGAGGAGGCGCACCTAGCCAACTTGGCTGAGCGCACTCGACTGGAGAACCTCCAGCGCGCACTCGACGAGCGTGCTCGGCAGCGTATCCCCGATTCCAGTCGATGCCAACTTTTTCCGCCTCCGACTCAGGTATACCGAACCCCGATCCAAAATCTCGCAGCTGCGGCCCGAATAGCGGAGTCAATCCAACCTTCCCAGTCAGAAGCTGGTCGAGGTCTGGTGCAGATCCGGGCCTTGCTCCGTGTGGCGGGAGAGCAGAATACGGCAGTATCTCAGTCGCGGAATAGGATCCATAGTAGATCCGTGGTGGCAGACACTGTCCAGTCGGCTCATAGTCCGAGATCGCCCCCGAGGTGTGAAGGACATGGAGACCGGCGGGATCAGTACAGAAGCCGCGAGCAGTATGATCACCGACTCGATCATGACGATCGTCGTCGTGTGCCCACGCCTCCCCCAAGGAGTAGATCGTACGTGCCTCGGCAACAGGATGACAGACGCCCTCATAGTGGCGGGCGGAGGATTCCAGTCGACCCCAGGGAACCGGGCTTTGACGCAAGATCTATTCTCGTTTAGGGTTTGGTCGACAGAAACAGAGCTCACAGAGAAGGTCCCGATAGAGATTTTCCAACCAGCAGCAGAGTACATGTCTCGGGTCCAAAGTGCTTCAGCAGAGCCATCAGGGCTGCGGTGATTCCTCCCAACTTCAGGTTGGCAACTTGAGTCAGTAAGTTCACTGGAGAGTCCAAGCCTGATACTTGGCTTGAAGGTTACCGAGTGGTTGTTCAGATCGGTGGTGGCAATGATGAGGTGGCCATGAAACACCTTCCTTTGATGTTGGAGGGCTCAGCCAGAGCGTGGCTGGATCAGTTAGCATCTGGTAGCATTTATACTTGGGAAGATCTTGCCCGAGTATTTGTCAGAACATTTGAAGGTACTTGCAAATGGCCGGCAGGGCTGACAGAATTATAATGTTGCGTTCAGAAACCGAATGAAACTTTGAGAGATTATATCCAGAGATGGATCACATTGCACCACACGGTGGAGAATGTGTCTGATCATCAGGCAATTTGTGCCTTTAAAGAAGGCGTCAAATATCGGGAGTTGAATCTGAAATTCAGTCGGACAGGAGATATGACCCTGACTCGGATGATGGAAATTGCCACCAAGTACGCCAACGGTGAAGAAGAAGATCGACTCCGGAGTGGCAAGCACAAAACAGTCGCCCATGAAACCGGAGGAGGAAACTCCATTCAGAAGCAAAAGCACAAAGTCGAGCCAGCCGCTCCTGGTGAAGCCTTAGCCGTGACTCAAGGAAAGTTCAAGGGGAAACCCAAAGGGCCGTGGAACCCCAAGAAAGTAAAAGATCAAGATGGAAATGACGTGCTGGATTTACCATGCCACATTCACACCAAAAAAGATGAAGAGGGTAATTTCATTTACCCGAAGCATACCACTCGACAGTGTCGACTCCTAATCCAGCAATTCCAAGAGAAATAGCCCAAGGAAAAAGAGAAAGAAGCAGACAAGGTTGAGGACGAGGAAGAGGATGATGATGGTTATCCCCACATGAATTCCACTCTGATGATTTTCGTTGACGTTGAGAGTAAGAGTCGATTGAAAGTCATCAACAGAGAAGTGAACATGGTCGCTCCAGTGACACCCAGTTATTTGAAGTGGTCCGGGACTGCGATTACATTCGACCAGTCCGATCACCCAGCGCACATAGCCACCCCTGGGAGGCAAGCATTGGTGGTCGACCCAGTAGTCGAGGGCACCCGATTGACTAAGGTTCTGATGGATGGTGGCAGTGGCCTGAATATACTGTATGCAGAGACATTGAAAGGAATGGGCATTCCGATGTCCAGACTCCGTGAAAGCAATATGAGTTTCCATGGAGTCATTCCCGGCAAGAAGGTTGCATCACTCGGTCAGATCGCTCTTGATGTAGTGTTCGATGACTCAAAGAATTACCGCAAAGAAAAGTTGACATTTGAAGTTGTGGATTTCCAGAGTGTCTATCGTGCTATTCTGGGCAGGCCAGCTTATGCATGTTTTATGGCTCGACCATGTTATGTGTACCTCAAATTGAAGATGCCTGGTCCCAAAGGGGTGATCACTATCACTGGTAGTCGGAAGAAGGCGGAAGAGTGCTTCTAGAAGGGCTCAAAGATCGCCGATGCACAAATGGCCGTAGTAGAATTGCAGGAATATCAAAAAAATGCAGATCCGAGTGATTTGTTGCGAGCCAAGAAGCCTGCCACGGATTCAGCATTCCAGTCGTCTGGCAAAACAAAGTCGATTCACATTCACCCGACGGATCCCAATGCTGCTCCGACTCACATTTTAACAACACTCGACTCCAAATAGGAAGAAGCGCTCATCTAGTTCCGCCGTGAGAACTGGGACATCTTTGCATGGAAACCTTCTGACATGCCACGTGTTCCCAGGGGACTGGTTGAGCATCATTTGCGAGTCGACCCAAAAGTGAAACCAGTCAAAGAACATCTTCGACGGTCCGCCGTGCAGAAGAGGAAGGCAATCGGTGAAGAAGTGGCTCGTCTTCTGGCAGCTGAGTTTATCCGAGAGATTTACCACTTCGAGTGGTTAGCTAATGTTATTATGGTCCCAAAGAAATACGACTCACTTCGCATGTGCATCGACTTCAAACATATCAATCGGGCCTGCCCGAAAGATCACTTTCCTCTCCCTCGCATCGACCATATAGTCAACTCGACTACGGGGTGTGAGCGTTTGTCCTTTTTGGACGCTTATTCTTGGTATCACCAGATCCGTCTGTACGGACCCGATGATATAAAAACAGCTTTCATCACCCCATTTGGGTGCTTATGTTATGTCACTATGCCATTCGGATTGAAGAACGCTGGAGCCACATTCATGCGGATGATTCAGAAGTGCTTGCTCACTCAGATCAGTCGGAATGTGGAAGCATAGATGGATGACATTGTGGTCAAGTCACATAAAGGTTCTGACCTACTGGCTGACCTTGCTGAAACCTTTGCCAACCTCTGAAGGTATGATATCAAGCTTAATCCATCAAAGTGCACGTTTGGAGTTACAGGCGGAAAATTACTCGGTTTTCTCGTTTCTGAACGAGGGATCGATGCCAACCCAGAGAAAGTGGGTGCCATACTCTAGATGAAACGCCTTGTATGTGTGCACGATGTCCAGAAGCTTATTGGTTGCTTGCCCGCCCTAAGTCGATTCATTTCTTGCCTTGGTGAAAAGGCATTGCCTCTTTACTGACTAATGAAGAAGTCAGATAAGTTCGAGTGGACTCCTGAGGCTGACGCAGCATTCGCAGAGCTTAAAGCTCTGCTTTCCACCCAGCCGGTGCTTGTTGCTCCAATCAGCAAAGAGCCTTTACTGCTTTACATTGCAGCCACTAGACAAGTCGTCCGTACAGTACTTATGGTCGAGCGGGAAGAAGAAGGAAAAGCTTACAAAGTTCAGCGCCCAGTATACTATGTCTCTGAAGTTTTGACTCCATCAAAGCAAAGATATCCACATTATCAGAAGCTTGTTTATGGGATTTATATGACCACGAAGAAGGTTGCACATTACTTCTCTGATCACTCCATTACAGTCGTCAACGACGCCCCATTATCAGAGATTCTGAACAATAGAGATGCAATTGGTCGAGTGGCAAAGTGGGCGATTGAACTTCTTCCCTTAGATATCATGTTTGAGGCAAAGAAAGCTATTAAGTCCCAGGCAATAGCAGATTTCCTCGCCGAGTGCATTGAACAACAACTGCCGACTCAAGTTCACTCGGAGCACTGGACCATGTTCTTTGATGGTTCCAAGATGCTGAATGGTTTCGGTGTTGGGGTGGTTCTGGTATCCCCCCGAGGAGACAAGCTCAGATATGTCCTCCAGATTCACTTTGATT